>NW_028253272.1:0-11191 GCF_964263255.1 Lissotriton vulgaris
TAGGGCCCGATGTAGGTACCAAATGCCGGTCGGAAACGGCCGATTTCGGCCGTTTCCGACCGGAATTTGGCCTACTGAGATGTAGGGAACCTTTTTTTGTCCGATTCGGTATTTTACCAATTCGGTAAAATTACCGAATCGGAAAAATACCGAATCGGTAAGTTTACCGATTTTTAAAATTCGGGATGTAGGTGGGACTACTTTCAGTCCCACAGGCCCTTCAGATTCGGTATTTTAACACCCAATCCAATTGGGTGTTAAAATACCGAATCCAGGTGTGCATGCACATGTGTGCATGCACACCTATGCCATGTGACAGACAGACATGCCCTTAGGGCATGTCTGTGTGCCACATGGCACACAAGCCAGTATTGGGGGTGCTAGAGGGTGTCAAAGTGACACCCCCTGCACCCTTGCAGAAATCGGTAATTACCGAATCGGTAAATACCGATTCGGTAATGCCCATTGATTCCTATGTTTACAACAAGGGGTGGTGAGGGACAGAGTCTCTGAATTAAGCAGAACGCTCTCACCCAGTCAAGAGATCAGGGCTAGATCCAACACCGTTTTTTAGCTCACTGCACCATCCCAGTTTCAGAACCTGGCTGTATGCAAATTAGTCTGTTCCTGTCCCAGTGCATGATGGGAACAGGGCAAACCAAACTACAAAAGCCAATTCTTACACTGGGAAGGAAACAAGCTCCCGGGGACCGGTTTCTGGCATTACAGCCGTCTTCGGCCCGGTTTGCTTGAATCCTGATGGTGCAATGAGCAAGGGTCTCACATCTGAGAATACCCTTCCACGCTTAGGGTGGACAAAAATATTTACAACAAGGGGTGGTGAGGGACAGAGTCTCTGAATTAAGCAGAAAGCTCTCACCCAGTCAAGAGATCAGGGCTAGATCCAACACCGTTTTTTAGCTCACTGCACCATCCCAGTTTCAGAACCTGGCTGTATGCAAATTAGTCTGTTCCTGTCCCAGTGCATGATGGGAACAGGGCAAACCAAACTACAAAAGCCAATTCTTACACTGGGAAGGAAACAAGCTCCCGGGGACCGGTTTCTGGCATTACAGCCGTCTTTGGCCCGGTTTGCTTGAATCCTGATGGTGCAATGAGCAAGGGTTTGAGATCAAAAGAGAGAGCAAGGGATATTGTCACTTGGAAGTGAAAAGAGATACCTCCTATTCCCCTGATAGGATTATTTATGCAAACAAAAAGAGGAGTATCCCCTACGTCGAGTTTTTGAAGAAAACTTCCGGAGGGTGAATTGTTTGGCAAAAAAGGAAAGAGTCAACCTTTTTGTTTGGAAACCCCTCACTCACCACCTAGTGGTGACTTGCTTCATCATCGGGGTCCACCCCGGTGACCTAGCGTCACCAGGATGTGCTTCGACACCTGTATTACAGTGGAGCAGGATGTGACTGTATGTGCAAAAAAAGGTGTTAAAAATTGTCCTGGTTTAACTTAAAATCGAATTTTTATTTTAAAGTAATCAGAACAATGTTAAAAATTACTGGCGAGATACAGGTAGGTGAGTTACGGCCCAGGTATCTCTATATGTGTCTGTGTGGCTTGGTCGACATGTTTCTACCATCAGGGCAGTAGCCCGGTATTCTTCAGGACCATAGAACAGGTGGACGGGAGGTGTGTGCCCCCTAAAAGGCACACCCTATCCTGATCCCCTGTATACCAACTGGAAAAATAACCAGTGGTAGATGTGCTCATTCAAAATAATGAGAGCCGTCTGGTTTCAAAAAAGGAAAAAGAGACCTGTAGGGAGAAGCAAAAAAGTACTGATTTCAGTTGAATTTATAAATACTTTCCTGTTACGTTGTGAAGTGTCTCTGTGATATGACTATTCATGCCAAGGGGAAGTGCCCTCCGAGTGATAAAAGTATCGTGTTCAATACGTGTAGCTGACAAGGAAGTATTATCCGAGCACACACTCTTATCAATAAGTGCGCGTGTTTGCCATGCAATATGTATTTATTGCCTTCATAACGGTTTACGGGCATGCACTTCATTTCAAATGCATGCATCCATGATCTATCATTCGTCTCATTCAACCACTTTTCGTCTTTGTGCCCAGTGAATTTCTATGAGCGCCTAAGGTAGGTGTGGCAGGTTGTGGCGTTTCCTCGTATGTGCAATAACATTTAGTTGCGCCAATAATGACAGATAGTAACAAACAAGACATACACACATATAACATGTAGGAGTACACACAGATTCCATGGTTCGAAATGGGGGCTTACTTGTTTTTAGCCTCTAAATTGCTTCAACGGGCAGGGGGTAGGTTCTTCTAACCGACATAACATATTCTGAAATGGCGCGAAAGACAAGGTGAGTATGTAAAAGTAGCGTGCACCGAGCGAAATGTCCGGCGGGAATCAAAGTATTTACTGGTCTTAGATTCCGTCTCTGTTGGGAAGGAGGGGGGCATTTACTTACAGTTTGCGGGAGAAGTTACAGGCCATTCACCTACTGCTATCCTCCTCTGCTCGGCTAGTAGTGCCGTGCCGGAGTTCTAACGTTAAATGTTATTTGCCTTCCGGGTTGGGCGTGGTGCCGTGCGCCGGAGGGGGAGGAGTGACGGGGCGGAACGTGGTGACGATGGTAACGCGTATGTTAGTAAACAAAACGCGTGCTGGTTGCTATTCAGCGTTGAAGTGAGTCGCTAGCTCCCGCTGATGAGTTGACGTCAGCGCATTGTGCAGTGATGTTACTAGTGATCTCGGCAAATGTGTAGGGTTATTGTGCACGTTGAAAAACGATATAAATACACCCCACTAATTGTAAGTGGAGATAGATCCGAGAAAACAGTTAGAGTTGTGCAGGTGGGATCATGGGCGGTGTATCATGGTGTACTGGCCCAGAATGTAATAGATCATTTTAGCACATTGGCCCATGGGATGTTATCATTGAGTCCAATTTTGTGCGTGGAAAGTCTATAAATCCACCTCTGCTCTTTCTCATAGAGGCGTGACTGTAGGTTAGGGCCCTGTTGTATTTGCTCAATAACAGTCCACCTCATGTCATTGGGGGTGTGCTCCATTGCAAGGAAATGGTCTGTGAGTCTTGTGTTATTTTTCTTGCACCTGATGGTGCTGCGATGTTCAGATATCCGTTGCTTCACTTTTCGGGTGGTCATTCCAATGTATGGTTTGTCACAAGAACATTTGATCAAGTATACAACGTTTTGGCTGTTGCAGTTCGTGTGTGCTCTCTGTTCCCATGTTTTCCCTTCCTCAAGGTTCAATGTTTTTGTATTGGCGGTCAAATGGCAAACACTGCAGTCCCCACATCTTGAGTGTCCTGTGACCGGGGGGAGGCCCCATATTTCCGTGATAGTGGGATTGGTAATGGTCAAGGTTGGTTTAGGTCTAGTGTTCACCAGAGTGACTTTCAGACTGCGTGCCTTTTTGTAAGAAAACAGAGGTTTTTCCCATTTGTAGTTGCCTGTATGGAGTATGGACCAGTGTTTCTTTATACTTTTGCTCACCTGATTGGATACAGCATTGTATGTCGTGACGCATGCTAGTGGAACCTCACCCTCGTTTTTGGTTGTGTCTTCCAAAAGGGCTTGTCGGGGTTGGTTCCGTGCTCTCTTCTTCGCCGTAGGTTTGAAATGTGTTTTAGTTATCAGATTCTCATTTTCTCTTTGTATTTCAACGTCCAAGAAGACCATCTTGTTCCTGTCTATGCAGTGGGTGAACCGTAGATTCTGGTCACGGGTGTTCAGCCTAGTTATGAATTCCATTAGGGTTTCTTGTGAACCTTGCCATATGGAGAAGACGTCATCTATGTATCGTCGCCAAAATTTTATGTATACAACTTACTAAGATACGATAGTTTCCATCCTCGTCCCTTAAGGGAAAACCTTCCCTATGGACAGTATCTCCGCCTCAGAAGGAATTGTAGTAAATTGTCCGATTACAAGAGCCAGGCAGAGGACCTAACAACAAAACTTTCCTCCCGTGGCTATCCCCAGAAAATAACTAACAAATGCCAGAAGAGAGCACGGAACCAACCCCGACAAGCCCTTTTGGAAGACACAACCAAAAACGAGGGTGAGGTTCCACTAGCATGCGTCACGACATACAATGCTGTATCCAATCAGGTGAGCAAAAGTATAAAGAAACACTGGTCCATACTCCATACAGGCAACTACAAATGGGAAAAACCTCTGTTTTCTTACAAAAAGGCACGCAGTCTGAAAGACACTCTGGTGAACACTAGACCTAAACCAACCTTGACCATTACCAATCCCACTATCACGGAAATATGGGGCCTCCCCCCGGTCACAGGACACTCAAGATGTGGGGACTGCAGTGTTTGCCATTTGACCGCCAATACAAAAACATTGAACCTTGAGGAAGGGAAAACATGGGAACAGAGAGCACACACGAACTGCAACAGCCAAAACGTTGTATACTTGATCAAATGTTCTTGTGACAAACCATACATTGGAATGACCACCCGAAAAGTGAAGCAACGGATATCTGAACATCGCAGCACCATCAGGTGCAAGAAAAATAACACAAGACTCACAGACCATTTCCTTGCAATGGAGCACACCCCCAATGACATGAGGTGGACTGTTATTGAGCAAATACAACAGGGCCCTAACCTACAGTCACGCCTCTATGAGAAAGAGCAGAGGTGGATTTATAGACTTTCCACGCACAAAATTGGACTCAATGATAACATCCCATGGGCCAATGTGCTAAAATGATCTATTACATTCTGGGCCAGTACACCATGATACACCGCCCATGATCCCACCTGCACAACTCTAACTGTTTTCTCGGATCTATCTCCACTTACAATTAGTGGGGTGTATTTATATCGTTTTTCAACGTGCACAATAACCCTACACATTTGCCGAGATCACTAGTAACATCACTGCACAATGCGCTGACGTCAACTCATCAGCGGGAGCTAGCGACTCACTTCAACGCTGAATAGCAACCAGCACGCGTTTTGTTTACTAACATACGCGTTACCATCGTCACCACGTTCCGCCCCGTCACTCCTCCCCCTCCGGCGCACGGCACCACGCCCAACCCGGAAGGCAAATAACATTTAACGTTAGAACTCCGGCACGGCACTACTAGCCGAGCAGAGGAGGATAGCAGTAGGTGAATGGCCTGTAACTTCTCCCGCAAACTGTAAGTAAATGCCCCCCTCCTTCCCAACAGAGACGGAATCTAAGACCAGTAAATACTTTGATTCCCGCCGGACATTTCGCTCGGTGCACGCTACTTTTACATACTCACCTTGTCTTTCGCGCCATTTCAGAATATGTTATGTCGGTTAGAAGAACCTACCCCCTGCCCGTTGAAGCAATTTAGAGGCTAAAAACAAGTAAGCCCCCATTTCGAACCATGGAATCTGTGTGTACTCCTACATGTTATATGTGTGTATGTCTTGTTTGTTACTATCTGTCATTATTGGCGCAACTAAATGTTATTGCACATACGAGGAAACGCCACAACCTGCCACACCTACCTTAGGCGCTCATAGAAATTCACTGGGCACAAAGACGAAAAGTGGTTGAATGAGACGAATGATAGATCATGGATGCATGCATTTGAAATGAAGTGCATGCCCGTAAACCGTTATGAAGGCAATAAATACATATTGCATGGCAAACACGCGCACTTATTGATAAGAGTGTGTGCTCGGATAATACTTCCTTGTCAGCTACACGTATTGAACACGATACTTTTATCACTCGGAGGGCACTTCCCCTTGGCATGAATAGTCATATCACAGAGACACTTCACAACGTAACAGGAAAGTATTTATAAATTCAACTGAAATCAGTACTTTTTTGCTTCTCCCTACAGGTCTCTTTTTCCTTTTTTGAAACCAGACGGCTCTCATTATTTTGAATGAGCACATCTACCACTGGTTATTTTTCCAGTTGGTATACAGGGGATCAGGATAGGGTGTGCCTTTTAGGGGGCACACACCTCCCGTCCACCTGTTCTATGGTCCTGAAGAATACCGGGCTACTGCCCTGATGGTAGAAACATGTCGACCAAGCCACACAGACACATATAGAGATACCTGGGCCGTAACTCACCTACCTGTATCTCGCCAGTAATTTTTAACATTGTTCTGATTACTTTAAAATAAAAATTCGATTTTAAGTTAAACCAGGACAATTTTTAACACCTTTTTTGCACATACAGTCACATCCTGCTCCACTGTAATACAGGTGTCGAAGCACATCCTGGTGACGCTAGGTCACCGGGGTGGACCCCGATGATGAAGCAAGTCACCACTAGGTGGTGAGTGAGGGGTTTCCAAACAAAAAGGTTGACTCTTTCCTTTTTTGCCAAACAATTCACCCTCCGGAAGTTTTCTTCAAAAACTCGACGTAGGGGATACTCCTCTTTTTGTTTGCAATGAGCAAGGGTCTCACATCTGAGAATACCCTTCCACGCTTAGGGTGGACAAAAATATTTACAACAAGGGGTGGTGAGGGACAGAGTCTCTGAATTAAGCAGAAAGCTCTCACCCAGTCAAGAGATCAGGGCTAGATCCAACACCGTTTTTTAGCTCACTGCACCATCCCAGTTTCAGAACCTGGCTGTATGCAAATTAGTCTGTTCCTGTCCCAGTGCATGATGGGAACAGGGCAAACCAAACTACAAAAGCCAATTCTTACACTGGGAAGGAAACAAGCTCCCGGGGACCGGTTTCTGGCATAACATCCGTCTTCGGCCCGGTTTGCTTGAATCCTGATGGTGCAATGAGCAAGGGTCTCACATCTGAGAATACCCTTCCACGCTTAGGGTGGACAAAAATATTTACAACAAGGGGTGGTGAGGGACAGAGTCTCTGAATTAGGCAGAAAGCTCTCACCCAGTCAAGACATCAGGGCTAGATCCAACACCGTTTTTTAGCTCACTGCACCATCCCAGTTTCAGAACCTGGCTGTATGCAAATTAGTCTGTTCCTGTCCCAGGAGTATACCCTGCCACATAGGTGTGGCAGGGTATACTCAGACATGAGTCCCTTTCTCACTGCTCCATCAGGATTCAAGCAAGCCGGGCCGAAGACGGCTGAAATGCCAGAAACCGGTCCCCGGTAGCTTGTCTCCTTTCTGGTAAAGAATTGGCTTGGTAGTTTAGTCTGCCCTGTTCCCATGATGCACTGGGCCAGGGACAGACTGATTTGCATATAGCCAGGTTCTGAGCTGGGATGGGGCAGTGAGATAAATAACGGTGATGGATCAAGCCCTGATCTTTGGACTGGGTAAGAGTGGTCTGCTCAATTCAGACACTCTGTTCATCACCACCCCCTTTTGTAAATCCATTGATTCCTATGGGCTTCAATGCCCATAGGAATCAATGGGCATTACCGATTCGGTATTTACCGAATCGGTAAATAACGATTCCTTCCGATTCGGTAATTTTTAAAATAATATTACCTACATCTGCCCTTCTCTTTTTTACCACTTCTTAAATACCGATTCGGTATGAATCAGTATTTATGAAGTGGTAAAAAAGATTTACCTACATCGGGCCCCTAATGTGTCACAGTGAGAAGCATGACATGGTACGAAACGGAATAGAGAACAACACGAGGAACTATGAACAAGGGGAATCTAGGGAAGACACGTCCAGTGTGTCTATAGGAAGTTGCAGGTGTAGATAATGTGCTATTCATGTGGGGGTGCTATATCGTGGTTGCTTGGGGGCATAGGAGGGGTATGAGCCTCTCGCATTTCCTCACTCAATTGTGTAAGCATGGTGTTCCATGCTTCAGCTATGGGCCGTTTATGGAAACCGCAAGACTCCTCATAGTAAAGATTCATGCTCTTAGCGTCTCCCCATCATAGCAGGAGTCTCTGCCATTGAATCAGGAAAGGTAGCCAGGAGGCCTTTCAGTGTAGGGTAATAACTCTCTAGGAAAGCAGCAGCGCCAAATTAGTGAAGCAGGCCTGAACTACACTTTGGGGCTCTCTCTAATAGACCCACAAAGCTCTCGCCTCCCAAGACTTTAGCTGGGTGAATTCAGTAAATGATGCCAAGGCATTGTGAACCAACTACCAGTAGGTAGTGAACATGGGGCATTCCCACAGCATATGGCCGATGCCTGTGGCATAAGAATGATATCTGGAACAGGTAAGAGGAGCAGTGGGGAATATACAGTTAAGTGCTGTCCTGGTCAAATAGGTGTGGTGCAATACTGTGTACTGTATCCATTTTATTTTTTTGTTGAGGGAGACGACTCTAGGTGAGTCAAGTGCCTGTACCCACTTTGAGTCGTGTAGTGCCCGCCCAATGTCATTCTCCTGCTTCTGCCGCAAGGGCACCAGAGAGACCTCATTTTCCTCTCAAATCACCTTGTGAAGCCAGGTGATCAGATGATGCCTAGTTCCCATAGTGTATAATGTGTGAACAACTGCATGCATGGGGGCTCCTCATCTATCATATGCCACAACCTGTGACACAACGCCAGGAGCTGGCTGTGGAGGAACTGGCCCGGGGAATATTATGATTTTTGTCGAAGGACAACAGGCGCTGGTTTTGGAATAGGTCTCCCAGTGACTTGATTGATCAATTGTGCTAGAGGGTCAGGTCCTCTGAGGCAAACACACCTGGAAATCAAGGGAGGCCTTGGGGGTATCTTGGTGGCATCGGGTTCAACATGACTGCCGGAACATCAGTGCCAGGCATTTGTGGGCCACCCACACAAGCAGCATTCAGGACTGATGAAGCTTAACGGAGGGGAGCAGGAGCTGGCAAAGAACACATTTTGGCAGGGGACCATCCATTGTGTCGCCCCGTACAGGTTAGCCCCTGCCAGGAAGTCTGACACCCACTGGAACTGCGCTGCTAGAAAGTAGGACTCACCAGCAATTGAGGTTTGAAAAGTGCAACCCGGTGGCACTTGTTGTCCTACAGAAGTTCCCCAGCATAACATCTAATCCATGAAAGAATGCCCTAGGTGGAGGGTGAGAAGGGGGTTCTGACCATCTAATCTGTCAGGATTTTTCGCTTTTTGATTAACTGTTTTTTGACTTTTTACTGCGGGAGAGCCTCATACCCTGTAACTCACGCGTGGTAAATTCATGGTAAAATTAACTGCACATGTGTACCACCAGATTCTGCCTTTTAACATAAGGCAACTGTGAAGCAGCCAGGGTAAGGGGCACTGGGCAGGTTACACATGAACATGTGCACACATGCTTGTGTACAGATGTGAGGGCACGTCGGAAACTCCTGTTGTGTGCAGCCAAGAACTTCACACTGGTGGCCTGGCACAAAATGGACTATTCAGAGTTGGGTGGTGACCTGGAATAGGCCTTATAATATAGGTGTACACATGTAGGGAAAGTCAGTGTGCTTTACTGACTTGGCTATAGTGACACTCCATTATACTCCTGTAGGAAAGGCTGCCTTAGGTCACTGCTCCAGTTCACTGGGGGCCACCGGCTCCAAGATTGCACAAATGTACACTGTAATATTTGTAAAAAGAACAATTCTCTGAAGTCCAAAAGCGTACCTGTACAGCTTATGGGTCAGTTCGGGGTCAGAGTCCAGGACTTTGTGACCCTGCTGAACTGGATTAATTACTTTTCTCTACTGCTACAGGAACAAAGGCTTTATCCATCAAAGGAACCGGTTAACAGTGCTTAAGTCAACTCTGAAGAAGGAAGAAATTGGTAGAACTGCTCTGCATCAATCAGCCAGCTGTCATTGCGTGCCAGGAAGAGGGTTTGACCCAGGACACTCTGCAAAGGAGGGAGTCAAAACATGTGGAACCAAAATAGAGGGGGGACTCCTATGAAGATTTGTTGGGGAAGGCCCTGGCAGTGATGTCAGCAAGATACTCCAAGTTACTCCAGGGTGATGCCATCTTCAGCTATCCCAGAAGACTATGCAGGGAGGTTGTTAGAGGGGCAGAAAGGTGATGTGACACATTAGGATAGGCCAAAGGCACAGCCCTGCTGGATACTTATAAACCCAATTAAAACGTCCTACACAGGGGAAGATGTGCTTTTTTGCGGAACTCTGGGACTGGAGGCTGACCGCTTGGATAATTAGAAGGAGCAAACTCCATGAGGACCAGTGGGGCACGCCCCATGACCAGAGAAGCTGGTCCTTTTATGCCCCCTGTGGACCAGTTGGGGGCAAGGCTGGGCTTCCTTTCAAAGAAGAAGCACTGCCCAGAGAGACATCCAAGTGAAAGTCTTGTGCAGGGAGCCAGTGAAACTTGCTCCCTAAAAAGTGTTACAAAAGGGGGTGGTGATGAACGGAGCATCTGAATCAATCAAACACTCACACCCAGTCAAAAGGTCTGGGTTTAATCCATCACCGTTCTTTAGCCCACTCTGCCACCCCAGTTCAGACATGGCTCTATGCAAATCAGTCTGACCCTGTGCCTCATGGGAACAGTCCAGCCCGAACTGCCAAGCCATGTCTTCCCTGGACCAGAAACAAGCTTCCGAGGACCGGTTTCTGGCATTCCAGCTGTCTTCAGCCCGGCTTGCTTGAATCCAGTGGCAAAGTTAGCAAGGGACTCACGTCTGAGCATACCCTGCCACACTTATGGCGGCCAAAAGCGGTACCAAAGGGGGTGGTGATGGACGGAGCATCTGAATCAATCAAACACTCACACCCAGTCAAAAGATCTGGGTTTAATCCATCACCGTTCTTTAGCCCACTCTGCCACCCCGGTTCAGACATGGCTATATGCAAATCAGTCTGACCCTGTGCCTCATGGGAACAGTCCAGCCCGAACTGCCAAGCCATGTCTTCCCTGAACCAGAAACAAGCTTCCGAGGACCAGTTTCTGGCATTCCAGCCGTCTTCAGCCCGGCTAGCTTGAATCCAGTGGTAAAGTGAGCAAGGGACTTTTGTACCGCTTTTGGCCACCATAAGTGTGGCAGGGTATACTCAGACGTGAGTCCCTTGCTCATGTAAATGCAATGGATGCGTTTTTAACATTGTGGCGTGTGCAGCTTAAAGCCGCAACCCCCGCAATGTTAAAAATAGAGGATGTGACCGCCAGGCTGGCGGTCACATCCTAATTGCACAGGAGGGAACCCCGCAGCACATGCGGACGTTCCCTCCTACTCAGGACTCCATCCGCGATTGTAATGTGCCCCTATATTTGCATAGAATATTTGGGGTACTACACTTTACAGAGGCAACACCAGATGAAC
>NW_028253273.1:0-151892 GCF_964263255.1 Lissotriton vulgaris
GATCAACACCCACTCCGTCCACAGACACGCCGTCGAACTCTGGAACCTCCTCGACACCACCTCACCAGACGTCGCCTTCCTCACAGAAACATATGTTATAATGAAAAGTTGTATTTACATTATCAGGAATACATATCAATATCATCTGTTTGGATATATGAGAAATGATTTATTCATTTATGATGCAATGACAAAAGTTTATCTATCAATATACTGTGAGAACTATGGGAATTTTGAGCACGATGTACATTACATGACTGTGCGTGCAGTACTGATATTGGTTTTGGATATGAGATATAGAAATCAATTGTTTAGGAAATAAGGACAATAGGACATGTATGATGTGATTAACAAAATTATGTATTATGATATTACTTTAACCATGAGAACAGGAGCACGCTGTAACTCACAGGTGCGCTAGTTAAAATGTGTTATTTCCCATACTGTACTTTTGTTTTAAGGAATGGGTCCAATTTTTAATTACTTGTTATATTTAACTCACACTGCATAATAATGGTCGACACTGAGATACCCACTCTTTCTCCCCCATCTATCTGTCGAATAGCTTCGCGTCACTCACAGGCATTTTTACATTACTGATTATGGAGAGGCTGGCTTCGTAAAGACATGATCAGATATTCGGGATATTTCCAACTCTAGATAGGGGAGGGTCGTATTATATTGAAGACTCTACTTTAATTTAGAGAAAAAAGGCTTTACTATTCATAGCTATTTTACGAATGGCAGTTCAAGAATAATTTAATGATAGCATAGAGTCTGATACTATGACGTGAATAATTACGTTTCTAATTCCACCCGAACGTTTGATGTTTCACTCTGTAAAGATGGCGACCACTGTTCTTCCCTCCCACCGACGAACCTAGTTATACTGTTTCGTTACAAATATTTAGATTGGCACTCTTGGGACATACATTGTCATCTAGGTTCACGCACAAGGGGACATATTAGGTTTTACAAATATTAAGAATGTAGGAAATAATACCCTCAACAACTACGGGCATTCACCCAAGATGGTGACGTTTTAGACGTCCTACAGGTTACGTCAACTGTCTAGTCATTCGGATGACGCTATATACTCTATACTTCCGGCATCCGGCTCAACAACTGCAGCCATACGGAGTTGCCGGGGAGCATGTACGCGGTGCTTTTGATGCTACATTCAGTTACATTTTAAAACAGGGCAAGCCTGCTCACGACATGTACAATTTTCCTAAGAATGTATCTAGTACGAGGAAACTGATTGCCCTCCTCTTCTTTTGATCTTGCAGCATATACCAAGCGGACATTACTCTAGTCTGCATCTAAGCACGAGTTTGTTATCATGCTTTTAGGGTAAGCGACCCTTAAATAGTCAGTCACGGTGATTAGGGAAGGTGTTTGTTCACTTATTTGCTTAGAAACACGTGATGGCTGAACTCTGAACAAGACAATAATATTAAAACATCTTGGGACCGATGTAGGTGGCTCATTACCGGTCGGTAAACCGGAAATTCAGTACATTTCAAGCTTACCGACCAGTATTGACCCATTTCCAATGTAACTGATGAATCTGTATTTATCGAATCATTATTTACCGAATCGGGTATGTAGGAAGCACATTTAAGATTGCTTATGTGCATTAAGGATTCGTTATTTACTACCAACTACAAGTTGGTGGTAAATATCAAAAACCTTTGAAAAAGTAATTTTGGGCTTTTTCAACAGTGCCATTTGGCAGACTTACATGCCCTTAGGGCATGTATGAGTGCCACATGTGCACACATGCACCATTCAGGGGTGCAATAGGGTGTCAATGTGACACCCTGCCACCCTTGAATGATCCCCTGTGATCCCCTATTACCGATTCGGTATTTACCGAATCGGTAATAGAGAATGACTTTCCATTCATTCCTATGGGCCTCCAGGCCCTTAGGAATAAATGGGAATTACCAAATCGGCAAATACTGATTCGGTAATACCGAATATTACCGAATCGATAATATTTACAGAATTTTTAGCTGCATACCATTTACCGATTCTGAAATACCGAATCGGTAAAATTCGGTATTTTAGAATTGGTAAATAGTATTTACCTACATATGGCACCCTATGTATTATTAGGCTCATCTTGATTTCGAAGTTGTTTTACTTGTGATAATCTATACATTGGTGTGCAAGGGCTTCCCAATAACAGTTGCTAAACACTACAATCCAATAAATGAAAGTCCCTATTCCCAAACCAATGAACATAAATTAAGTCCCCTACTAGACTGTTTTGAGGATACCTGGGGAGGAAGAATACATAGATCTGGACATAAAAGACAACCAAAATTCCACATTCCATGGTGGAATGTATAGAACAGTACCCTAAACAAGGAAGCAAAAACTAGCATTGCTGTGGAAGGATGGCACAATGCCTGCCAACCCACAATGGAAAGATCCCAGCCAACCCTACATAAATACTACAATCAATCCAAAAAGACCAAAACTACCAGCAACTAAGGGCCAATTATGATCCCGTCAGTAACGCCCTCCCAGAGCCATCCGTAGCCTTACCTTTGGACCAACTCATCCCGGGAGCCAGTCCTTCCAAACATGAAGTAAGATGCGCAAAATCCTTCATTTTCCGAACGACGAATACGCTCCAATTCCGGCTCCATTTTCCCAATGAGAAGCCCCCGTAAATACTGAATGGAGTCATACGGAGGCATTTCCCAGTCAGATTCCGACTGGGCGAAGTACAATGCGTACTTCCCATGTGCCAAATTCATCATCACTACCCAGACGTCACAGCATCAGGAAGAGCAGTATTTCAGCTCCGATTCATACCACAACACGATCCCTGTGAATGAGATGGTACAGGGATGTATCCTATCGCACATGTCATACCTATACTCTATGTCTATGGCTGATACTACAACCCCAAACAATGAGTTCATCACAGACGGTAAGTCAGACAACAACCACACACAAAAACGCTACTACACTGCAAAAGGCAACATAATACACAGCGTGTGAAAAACCACAGTCACTATTGGGGTAGGATGAATTCTTGCAGCAAGGTAGAGGCTTGGGGCTGGTGGATGCTTAACACTACCAGCGTTGTCCACCCCATACGGGGGTGGATGCCTAACACTCCCACCATTGTCCACCCTAAATTGGGGGTGGATGCCTATCACTCCCACCATTGTCCACCCTAAAGCGGGTAGATGCCTATCACTCCCACCATTTTCTTCCCTATAGGGGGTGGATGTGTAACACTACTAGCATTGTCATGGGAAAATTGTGTTTTGTGTGCAAACCCCCAGCAATGTGTACAGAAAATGTGGGATGGGGCTAACCACACCAGCACTTTACATAGCGTGCTTTCCACTTTTCTGGAGACAAATAATTTGCTGCACCCTTCACAATCTGGTTTTCGGCCCAATGTGAGCACTGAGACTGCGCTCTTAGACCTGTCTGAGGCCATCAAGGAGGTTCTGGACTCTGGAGGTAGAGCCATGCTTGTCATGCTCGATCTGTCGGCGGCTTTCGACACCGTCCCCCATGAGGGGCTCCTCGCCAGACTTTATAACATCGGTCTGAGGGGGACGGTGTTCAGCTGGTTTACATCTTTTCTAGCGGGCCGTCGACAAACGGTCTGGGTCCCCCCTAGCTCCACTGAGATGCCGCCTTTGGGAGTCGGAGTTCCGCAGGGCTCTGTGTTGAGCCCGACTCTTTTTAACATCTTTATGACCCCTCTGGCGGCACTGGCGGAGTCTTTTGGGGCCCAGATCGTTTCCTACGCTGATGACACCCAGCTTCTCTTCACGTGCAGGAAAGGGGAGGACTTTGATGGAGAGAGCATTCGGGATTGTCTCGGTGCGGTCTTTAATTGGTTTCGCCAGAACAGCCTTAAATGCAACTCCGACAAGTCGGAGGTGCTGTTCTTTGGCTGTACCTTAGACCCAGACTGGCAGGCATGGTGGCCGAACAATATGTTTCCTCCAGCTCAGGCATCCCAGGTGGCAAAAAACCTGGGTGTTAAGATCGATAACAATCTGATAATGAAATCTCAGATTCTGGGCCTCTCGGGCACTTGTTTTGGAATTTTAAAGATGCTGCGAAAGTTCCTCCCTTTACTCACTGAAGGGCATAGGAAGATCACGGTGCAAGCTCTGATTGGCTCAAGATTAGATTATGCCAACGCTCTCTACTTGGAGCTCCCAGATTATCTTGTGCAGCGGCTTCAGATCGTGCAGAATTCGGCGGCGCGCGCCATTTTTGGCCTCCGCAGGCGAGACAGAGCGTCCGGCCTGCTGCAGTCACTTCACTGGCTGCCTATCCGGAAGCGGATAGTTTTTCAGGCACTGACGCTGGCCCACAAGGCGCTCTTTGGCTCGGAAGCAAAATACCTTCAGCGCAGGCTTGCCTTTTATCGTCCAACTAGAGCTCTTCGTTCGGAGTCTCTGTCTCTTGCGGTGGTTCCCCGGGTCAGGAAGGCCCGTGTGGGGGGGCGCTCCTTTAGTGTGAGGGTGCCCCAGCTTTGGAATACCTTGCCACTGGCTCTACGTAGCACTTCGAATCTGCTGTCCTTCAGGAAAAACCTAAAAACCTGGCTTTTTACTCTTTAGTTATGTTATTGTGTTGGTCTGGAAATCTTTCTTCTGTTATGTTTCTCTTTTCTGAGCTGCCAAAATAAAGCGCCGGGACACTCAGTTGGAGTAGCCGTGCGCTATAAAAATAAAGTATAACATAACATAACATAACTTTAGTGTCAAATTGTGGCATGTGGGGCTCAACCCCCCAGCATGGTCCAGCAAAAAAGGGGTTGGGGGATAACCTCCAGCACTGTTGTGACAAAAAAGGACTTGTGGGGCTCACCCCCCTCAGCATGATCCAGAAATTAGAGAATTGGGGGCTAACCCCCCCCCAGCACTGTTGTGACAACTTGAGGGATAGGGGGCAAACACATGTAGCACTGTTGTTGCAAACATTTATGGTGGGCATTACATACCCTCAGCCATGTGCAGCCAATCAGTACTTTGGGGTATAATCTCCCAGGAATGTGTAAGTGGACAATGTGACATGTGAACATAAAAATGCATCAACACACACATTAGGGGTTCTAGCAACAGAAAATACAAAGAATTCAATACCAAAGTCCATATTTGATGAGATGCAGTCCCTCACTGTGGCAGCAACATAAACTGCCAAACCTAATGAATATGCAGAGTGGAGATGTAGGAGGCCGAGGGCCAGTAGAGAAAGAAACAAAACACACCGTCCACTCACTGCCCAACAAAGATAGCTGAAATACACAGGGGAAGATGAACAAATACAAATGGCTACCCAGCCAGTGCAGAACAAACACAACATGTGTGTGAGTGTGGAAGTTGGCTTAGCCTTGGCTGACACACATGACAGGGACTGAACTCCAAAGAGCCATATGTGTTTTGTGTCCCATCATGAAGAATTCCATATAAATTTTAGTTGGGCAAGCATGGGCGACCACCAAAAACCACATCAGGAGACTGACTCACTTCCACAGTTCCCTCAAGGCCACAGCACTGTGGTGAGTATATCCTGTCAGCTGATCCACTGTGATGCAAATTGTGGATGGGGGCCGGACTTCGGAGCAGACTTACTATTGCGCAGTGTGTCACGTGCCTTGCAAGAAGCACTGTCATCTCACATACTCAAACATGACTCCCATGGCATGGCTGGTGCAGGGAGTGTGCATTGGAGGTATGGGCCTTTCCCGGAGCTAACTCACATTTGGCCAGCCTAAACACTACCCCCCCTTGATCAGCAGCATTGTGCCTCATCAAAAACTCACTTGACAGCTGACATTGCAGAGGCCACCCTCACAGTGTGGATCGCTGGGTGTCTGGTGATAAATCAATTATTGACCTCCCATCATTGTGATACCAATACAACTATGTGCCTATCTACTGTTGTGTATGACCAAAGGGGTAATCACACCATCAGGTAGGTACACCAAGCATGCCACATACTACTACAAACACACATTTGATGATGGAATAGGATGTGTCAGACTCACACATGTATATGACACAAAGTCACAACATCTGTGCACCACAACACATACTCATACCCTGCAGGGCAACAGAAGTACACATACTCACAGAAGGATGACATTGTGATGAGTCAGTGTACACTGAAGCACAGAGGAGACTTGCCTGACACCACACAGGTACACATACACACAAATTAGAATCATGAGCCTCCCACTAAAACAAACCAGAAGTTATCTTACTTTGGAAGGAGACAACACTGTGTTCTTGCTCCCACACCTAACATGGTGCGGAACTGTTAATTTCATCTGTTGTGGCCCACCTTAGTTGTGTGTGACCAGAAAAATCTTTATATGTGGACGTATCTTGGAAGTCCGATATTTACCACTACGACGTAGCATCTTTTTTAATTCAATTCAAAATATACACAGGGTGATCCAGTTGTCCCCTCTACAGCAACACTCTTATGCTGATTATACTTTTTCACTAGAGACATTTTGACGCCATTTGTTAATGAGCCCCTCGCATATGCCCTGAAGAAGTCTAATTTCTTTGGACGAAATGCTTTGTCTGGTCTACTCAAAAAAGTTGTTTTCATATGTTTAATTAAATTGTCATTAAATAAAAAGGATGATGTAAAGAACAAACTTGGATGCAGATTCTATAATTGTGTGACATTGTTCATTAGGTGGTGCAGTGATCACTTTGTTTTGTTTAACAAATCAGAAGTGGTTTTGCCACAGCTATCAGCACCACATGTCAAGACCACATTCCTACCTGCTATGTAGACAAGTATTGGCAATGCCAATTGGTCTCACCATATTTATGAGTTTAGTGGTGTAGTTCTTATTATAAATTATTAATATAATCTGATTTTTATGAGATGCAAAAGCAGTGTGTAGTAGAATACAGTTGATGTTTTAGATTTTTGAAAAAAAAATATTAACACAGCAAACGTTTTTATTGTATTTTTACATTCACAAATTATATATATTTTTAGTTTTTACTGTAATAAAATTTTGACAGCATTGTGTAATATAATACTTCTATATAATTGGAAGAATAAGGGCTTTTAGAATCAAGGTAGAGCATACAGGTTTTCAAACTTGTAAGTGAATGAAATAGGTATGCAGTTTATAAGTAAGGGGAATGATAGGGTTAAGGGTGTGTAGGAGACTACGTAAGAGAAAGAACAAGGAAGGGTTTGAGCACATATTGTATAAAACATTTTTTGTAACATTTAAAACTATGTAATAAAAAAATATTTTACACTTTTGTTTTGGTATTGTAGCATTTAAATTGTGTAAACAAATGTTGTACACACATAGTGTTATGTTAGTGTTATATACAGGTTATGAAATTCTTAAAAATGTAACATTTTCTATAGCATGTATGCCTGTATATAGAATTTCTTTTGTATTTTTCAATTATACAATATTTGTATAATTTGTTCTTATACATTTGGTGTGTCTTGTAGAATTTGTGTAATAAATCCATTTGCCAAGTATTCTGTCAATGGAATAATTAGAAACCAATCCATTTAAAGTTCATTACTGAAGTCCATTGATTGAAATCCTTCTGTATTTAATATTTTTGGGACCTTATATGTATTTAGCTATGCAGCACATTAATCTAGGTGCTGAAATATCTCCTGTTCTTTAACATGGTGGAAAGTAGGTACCAAACTGCATGGCACACCAGGTATGGGAAGACATGGGGAGAAATATTGCCTTTCAGCAAGAAATGGCATAGTCTAAAGCTCTGTTTTTAATATAAAATCAGGGCCTTCGTGGTCATATCACTGAAAATACAAGATTTGAAAAAAAGATTGGCTATGGGGGCTCATGGAAGACAATTTCTATGGACTAGAGTCTAGAGAATACTAAAGAGATTCTGGTATTTTACTGACCTCTGCTGGTTGTTTTCTCTCAAGAAAGTTAAATAGAGGTAGTTGCCAGAAAATTTTAAAAAAGAAAGTCCATCAACAGAAAGCAACTCTGGTTTTACTGACCTCTAATGGTCCTTTTTTATTAAGACAGTCAAATAGAGGAAGTTGAATAGAAAAAAACAGTCCCTAAGAGAAGGAGACAAGGCCTAGGGCTGATCTCCAGAGCCCACAAAGTACATACACATACAAATATACAAATATATAAGTATATACAAGCATTTGCAGTGCAATAGATCTTGCATTTACGAGAGTTTGAGCTATTGTAAAGGATAATGCCTTTTATTTATGTGTTGTTTTTAAAACAGATAAATAAAAGGCATTGTCATTTACAATTCAAATAGCTCCAACTCTTGCAAATGCGAGATCTATTGCATTTCAAATGCACTTGGCACACGTGCTATAATAAACAGAAAGCGTTAGGAGACAGTGTGCTCCTGCCGCAACAGCAAGCAGGAGAAAGCAATAAATAAGACACAGCAGTACTAAGGAGGGACTACTCAGTCTATTGACCAATGAACAGCTGCAATTTAGAGTGAACAATGACAAGCCAATGAAAAATATAGGCGGAGAGTGGGCAGAGATTCGAGTCTCTTCCTCAATACAGCATGTCTCACAGAGCAGCATATGTGTTGCTCAGGCTCGACCTAAAAATGGTTGAAAAATGCTCTGTTCACTGCAGTAAATTGAGGACCCTACCAAGGCCCTACTACTCAATCCCATGTTCACTAGGATTGAGGGCCCTACCCTGGACCTCTCAGGATGCACACCTACTCCAATCAATTGCTGATTAAGACTTTCGAGGGCTAACTCACTCGCCTCTCCATCCATTGCTTAGCAGTCTTAAGTTGGGAAAATGAGGGATGATCCCCCCAGGTGAACATCACATTTCATCCAAAATAGGGTGGAGTGACCATCCCTAATAACTGGCAACCCGGTGGTTGATGGGCAACCAGGTCAAGGCAATCCAGCTGAGGTTCTCCTTGTCTACACCCAGTATTTCCACTTGCTCAAAATAGGAAAGGGAACCACCACTGTAGCCGGATCTGGACCAAGTATGCTGGATCTTAATGTCCCACGAGTCCCTTTATCTTGATAAAAACATTGGAAGAAGCACTCAAAAAACCCAGTTTAAAGTAGCAATGGCTTTTTAGGGTGCTGTGAAGATATTGGGTAAGTTGGGTTAGTATCAACACTTACTCATGCACTGCCATTTCAGAAATAGCTTAACTGTCCCCTGCAGCAAGCACTGTGGTGCATATGCAACTTTCCACAAAGGGTTTCCAAACTAATACTAATGGTCAAAGTTTTAGAGTGACTGAATACCAGAAGATGTAAACTGTTTGACTTACCTTAAGCTTGGCTGCAATGAACAACGCAGAGATCCCAATAAGCTGTAGCATGTTTTTGTGGATATCACTTTGTGTGACCATGAACCTGTCAAAGAAATTTTGAGCTAGGTAGAATGTGTCTCTGTGAAGAGTGTAAACTTCACACACCTAAACTTTAAAAGAATATATATTAACTTATAATATATTTACATTTAACTGGCAATACAAAACAATGTGCACAAAATAGTGTGCCAACCACACAATCTTTAAATTGACTTTGAACCGTATATTACCTTCCTGCTTACACTTCTGTTACCAATTATACAATATTGTAAATCCAACCTCTGGCTTCTGATGCCACCAAATCCCTCTTCTTGGTCTCATCCATTCTAGATTTTTTTCTGCTAATAATTAGTCTACTTACTGCTAGATTTGCTCATTTCGAATTGATATTTAAGGATGTCATGCATGCTGGGTTTTAAAATATTCTACTTCTCTCCATCCAGTATGGGTGCCCATCCATTCCAGGTTGGATTTTGAAAGCATGGTCTTCAGAGGCTCAGATATCCCTACCCTGGCGCTCATTTTCTAGAATGCCATGTCAGCTCCACTCTTCCTCTAACATTACCTTATCACACAACTGGCCAAACCAGTCTTGAAATACTTTTGAGTATTACTTCTACAATATTAATTAAGAAATTTCCTCCAAGCACCCCTACTCTTACTCGTCTTTTAAATTGACACTGTTTTTGTGCCACCAGATGTCTCTGTAGAGCACATGGTTTTATGCACTAGTGGGATGTATAAAGTATACAAGAACCCCTTTTACAATCTGGATGAAAAACAGGCCTGCTAGTTCTGTATAATGAAGCCCAAAAACAAACCTCAAAGACCCAGTCCAGAAGTAACAATATCATGTTTAGTTTCAGCGTTGGATGCTGCAGCAGCCAATGTTTGTCATGCGCATGTCTGGTCTCCTTCTTCACCATCTTGTGCCAGACGTCTTTTGAGCTTCCCCAGCTACAAAAGTAAAAAGAGTGCATAAAATTCGATGCCCATTTTTTGACCCCATTGCCCTCCAACAGTAAAACTATATTAATCTTTCAGAGAGTGCAGACTGCACATTACTCATCAGCATTCAATTCAGGCTTTCCCTGGAAAGACACATGTAATGATATGGCAAAACAGTTTTTACAACAACAACAACAAAAATACTGCTATCAAGTCCCATATTTCCAAATCTTACATGCAGTGATCCAGAGGCTAAAACCGAATGTCTCTGGACGTGATATAGAAACTGTCTGTTTTGACACCAGTGGCTTTTTAGGGAGCTGCAAAGTGTTATATGTATAGCATTATTTGTTGTTTTGTCTGCAAAATAATGCTCAATACTGCCTAGTAAATTGTGGTGTCTTCAGGACTTGGCGAATCTTAGCTTTGTATTTAATTGTGGCAAATAGCCTGCAGCTAAGCAGGAAGACCAGCCAGTCTGATACATACACGCCTTCAACCCCATTACAAATGTGGCTATAATTTTAGTATTTGTGGCTATAATTTGAGTATTTGTCTAGTAGTCGCCTGTGATAAAGTTATTTTGTGTGCATACGAGGGCAAGAAGTTTCATTGTTATTAACACTTAAGGTCAATGGGATGATGTGCGTCCAGTGCCAGGACTGGGGGAGGGACGGGTGCCTTGAAGAGTGGCGGCACAACAGAGGGCGCCAACGGGAGAGGTTGCAGTTATGCGATTGATGGGTCGCTTAGAACCCAATCCCGCCATTTCCCATGCCTGCCTTTTGTTATGCAGAAAGCGGGTGGGACACTTCACTCCAGGGAAGGGGTGCGAACATGACCTTTTGTTTGACAAGGGAAGGGGGAGGGTACTTGAGGGGCTTTTGGCGTTAGCAGTGCCACCAGTTGCTGGTGTGTATGTAGTCCCCTTTTCAAGCCAGGGCAGTTATGGGTTGTAATCCTTAAAGAAATAATACATAGGTGGTTGGTGTATTCATAGCCTACTATGAATCTTCCCAGAATTTAGAGGACAGTGGTGAATCCCAGGTAAAATTGCACAAATAAGACAGTATATAAAAATAGACAAACATTGATTAGCTGTTGACTGCCTTCCCCTAAGTTTATCCCATCTATAAAACTAAAGCTGAAATAACATGAATAATAAACCAATTAGAACTTTCCTGAGGCTGTGCAGTGGGGAAGGAGTTATGAAGAAGTTTTTAAACCAGTACTTGTCCTGGCGCTCCAGGGGAGGAGTGGGCAAGAAATCAGGGACAGGAAAATAGTCTGTACAATAAAGGGGCTGATAGCCATAGAAGGACATAAATTATAACATGGCCATCAAGGGGAGGGACTAGGAATCTGAAAACCATTCAGAATGCAGCATTTAGGATGTAAGCCAATCCCAAAGATGGGCGGAGCTTAAAAGAAGCTGCCCAGCTATAGTATATACTGCATGTCTCAACGAGACTGCGCAAGCGCTGCCTAGACGAGACCTAAAAAAATGGATCCAACAATACTGTAGTAGGCAGTCACCATGTGTGGCCTGGGGGCATTGCACACAACTCAAGATCAAAACATGTTCACTGTCAACTTTGTTGCACATCTTTCATTGCAACTCTTCATCTAGATCAAAAAGCTGAAGTATGTGCAGCTAATGACTAATGCCAATTTGACGATGCAGATTGTGAACAGCGGAAGAGATGGAAGACACATGATCCACCAGACAGAGGATATAACAACCGGGTTTGGAGAATCAAATGCACAGCCAAATGTGTAAGAGAATCGGCCTGCACTGATGACAACGCCGGGGCGGGATCAATCTGTGACTCAGAAATACATAAACATGTCATAATCCCCCTAAGATGCATCTAGACGTAGAAGCATGTCTGCACCATGAGATCCAGCCTAGTACACATACCATTACAAACCAAGATATACAAAACCACATAGGTACAGCCCTCATCATGTCCACACCTACACTCGCAGCACCACTCTCCACCACCATGTACTCAACACCTCTCAGATACATGATATGCACACAAAGTACAGTACACATTCCCTCTTCAGCAGATGACAAATGTGACATGTCAGGTGGGCCACTCTCATCACCAGCCGCACACTCAGTGATGCCTTGGACTGCACTCATACCACAATGTGCAACATCAAAGCATGCACAGACATGCAAACTCAACGCTTTAAAAAAATCTCAAAGGTGCACCACTTAGCAAAATGACAAAACAGACTCATTACAAATTATCAAGTCCGTATCCATAGTTTTCTTCAAATATTCTTCTTTTATTCAAAATGTATAAAAATCACTCATAATTGGAAAGAACAGCTGACTCGTTTCATCCAGACAGATGGACTTCTTCAGGGCTGTAAACGTAACAAATATATACATACATATATAAAAATACAACACTTAATACAAATACAGATATAGACTTCAAAAAATAATATGACTGCATACATGTTTTTAAGACAAGACTGCTATGTAACTAAATCATATAAGACCGAAAGACCTCTACAGTACCAAGACATTACATCTATTATACACATTTATATCAAGACTAGACCCAACTGTTTGACATTTCTGACCATCAACATTCATATGTGCCATTCTAAATATAAACGTGTTAAAAAAATGCTACATATATAATAATGGGAAGGAAAAACAAATGACCGAGGGAAATGTAATTGAAGGGAAAAGACACAACTGACGAATAAAGCTAATTAAAGAGAAAAAAAGAGAGAGAAAATAGTGAGAGGAAATGTGAAGACTTAAAAAGGAGAATCGAAGTGTGAAGAAAGATAAAATGTAAATCTATACTCGAGAAACACAGAAATGAATGGGATGTTGAAATCAATATTTATCACAAAGTATGAAAGATAAGCAAGTGTTACCATAGTATCTGTACTATGGCAGAGAACCTCGAGATACAGTACAATCCAAAAGTGGAACAATAATTGCGCACTGCGCATTCCTGGAGAGGGATGCGCATGCGCAGACTCCCGCGCATGCGCAGTTTCAAAGAAGAAGCCAGACCGGGAAGTTTGCGGTGCAATAATAAGGTACGTTTTCTTTTAACTTTATTTCCAGCTTTAAAATATAATTAATAAGGCGGGCAGGAAGCGGGAGGCAGAAGGGCGGCCAATTTCTGTTCCGCTCTGGAATGTGCGGAAATTTGCACCATTTTTCTGCCTTCTTTACGGAAGGTGGAAAGTGCAAATTATTGCACATTCTGTGGGCGGAATGGAAATGTCCGCCCAACCCTAGTTGTAATGATGAGACAGATGACTTGTTGTACATCACAGCCCTATACTACATCGCCATCCTAGACGGTTGCACTGTGAAAGACTTGCATAATGTCCACAAATGTCGCTACAACCTATGTGCAAAAGTGTAAGTAAAACATGCTAGTGTGGCAAATTCATGTCACCCTCATGGCCAAAAATGATGTTGATGATGATCCCCTGCAAATGTAGGCAATGCGGACTCAGATACATACTGTAATAGGTCACACATTCCATGAACCATACGCAGTCCATGACATCACAACATCATTGAATACCCACAACAAGATTTGCACATTAATGACAGTTGACTTATGACCACGTTGGGGGACACAGAAAGCAACAGTGAAAAGAACCTCACATGCTTTATTCTCAATGATAGAAATATCAATATTTCAAAACAAATAAAAGGTTAAGGGCCAGTCCATTTTTTTTGAGTTCTGGAGGGGGTCAGGAACAATCAACGTCCATTGATTGCCAGCCCTTCAACCGCAAGGACACACCTACTCTGGGAGGGGCATGTAGGGGGGCAGGCCTGGCACCGCAGGGACAGGACTAGGAGGGGCTGGTTTGGGTTTCAGGAGGGATGGGATCTGGTGTTGTGTGTGTCCACTGCAGTGGAATGGCCAGATTGAGGGAGGGTCCACTGCCGTGGCAGGAACAGACTGAAGGGGGACTGTTGGAGGGGAAGTGCTTGTGGTAGGGGGAGGGCTTGACCTTCTTCTGGATGGTGTAACGATGGATGGGGAAAACATGGATGGGGTCGGAGGTGTGCCCAGATAAGAGAATTCATAGAAGGAAGAGAACACTTGAGTGATAAGTGGTAAGATCCAGGCCCATATATCTGGATTGCCATCAACTTAACCATGTGATCAGTATTATCATTTGGTCATCCAGTTAATCAAATGGTGTGTCTCTTGATCATAGAGACATACTACCATTGCAGTGATAGTAAGCTGGATCTTACCCACAGTCACTCGCCAGACAACAACTTAATAGTTGATTGCAAAAAGAAAGAAAGTGCAGTGCAAAACACAAAAAATGTGGTGAGTTAAAATAAAGTGATGTGACCAAAAATAATGCACACTTTATTGAAATATGGGCATATCTCCTGGTTAAAAACAGAACAGTGCAAAGATCAGTGTAAACAAATAACTGCCGAAAAGGGCCCTTGGTCACATCACTCTATTTTAACTCACCACATTTTTTGTGTTTTGCACTGCACTTTCTTCCTTTTTGCAATCAACTATTCAGTTGTTGTCTGTTGTACAATCCCTTCTTCTGTTTCAAACCCCGTCAGAAGCCATTCCAAAAGTAGTGGGGGTTATAGAACATGTTCTCTTTCCTAATCCCAGCGAGTATCCACCTAGATATTCATTTAGCTCTTCTCTTTCAAGAGGAGTACGAAATAAGGATTTAGTCTCTTCTGATTTCGATATAGTGAGGACGACTCTGGAAAGGCTTGTGATCCTACAAAGACCCCAGCAGTATCTGCTCCCCCCGGCCTCCATCTTTATAATAGTACCCCCTCAAATATCTCCCAGTCAAATACTTTGATGAGTCCCAACCTTAATATAACAGGCATCGATGCTATTCTCCCGCTTAGGTTAGATAAACCTGTTTCTGACTCCCTTTCCTCTCTTGAACACCTACTTTCTTCCATTTTGTTTCCATTGGAAAAATTTGTCGGGGGCTCTGATTGTGTACTGGAAACAGTAACTCAAATATTGAAGGTTCTATTGAGCAACCGACAGGAGAAGGAAATCAGACCTATTTTAGAGGCAAGTGGGAAAGATCCTGTAGTGCAGAAAGATTCTGTAGTGCAAAAAGATTCTAAGATGGAGATTGGGGCACTTAATATATCTCAACCATTTTGTGATAGGGAAAAACTAGTCCCTCCACTGAGAGCTTTGACCTCCAACTGTATAGTTGATCTTGACCCAGTAGTAGAGGTGCTGCATAAAACCGCTTCTAAGGTAGACAAGGAACTCTTCCCGATTTTTAATATACAGCGGGTGAGGGAGAGAAGGAGGTATTAGAAGCAGAAGACAATAGTAAAAAGGATAAATCAGGGAAAGTTATAAAGAACGGGAGAAAAAAGAGGAAATTAATTAGAAGAATCCAAAAAAATAGGCAGAGAAAAATCCTCTTTGGAGATCAATTGGATATGTCCATTAAAAAAGAGTCACATCAGGTTTCCCTGTTGGTAGTAAAAGATGAAAGTGGGGATGTAAAAGGAGCTGTAGACATTTCAATTTCCTTAGCACAAAGGCCGGTCCCCTCACCATCTATTCCAGCCATCTCCCTTACAAACTCGCTTTGCCCATTTGGTGAGCGCAATACTGAAAAAGGGGGTCCATCTAGTCCAGCACCTCATGGGAATAAGATTAAATTTACTGGCCCTGCTTCAATAGTTCTTAATCCTCTAGCCAGACCTTATTCTGATAAGGGGGAAGGAGTAGCGGTCTTTAAGATACCTCCGGAAATGCCTAAAGAGGAAAGTATTGACACCCTTATCCTCGATTTCTTTCCTCTATTTGACGCTGACTGCCCCCTAAATAGATCACTACTCCTTAAATGTTTTCAGGAATCCGCAAATTTGAAATTAATACAATCTGCAGATATAGATTAAGTATTGATTCTGAAGACAGAGGCTGGAACTTAGACGAGGGTAAAGTTTTACTCTAAATTAGTAGTAAATCTAATCCTGCAATGGTCGGAAGATTTTCAGAGTAGAGGGATCGATGTTTTGCCCTTCTGGGGGAATGTCCTCTCTGGTAGACCCTTTAAAACCCCTAAATCCCTAGGTTCTCCTTTTTCACTTCTGCAGGCAGCCTCTGGCAATACAGAACGGTCTGGCGGTTTTGATGATCTAAAAATCAGCATATCTAAAGATCTCCCCCTTTTGTCATATACTAAACCTCCTATGCCCCCTCCCCACGATATTGCTGCGGATGAAAGCCTCCGATGGAACTGGTTACCCGGTGTTCTCTCGAGGAAATTGACAAATAAGTCCGCGTCTCATTCTCATCTTTACCGGCAACATATCGATATTATCTTGGAATGCCGCTGCGTTGAAGAATAGTCCCGAAAAAATTCAATTCCTCCTGTCCTTAGAAGCCAGTGTGATCTGTTTCCAAGAGACGTGGTGTTCGGAGAAAATTCTGGTAGGAAGGGACTATTTTGTATTGGAGGGCTGTGCTTCTCCCTCTAGGAGAGGCCACGCTAGCGGGGATATTGCCTGTTTATTGTCTAACCAGATAAAATGGAATTTCTCCCATTATTTGGATCCTTGTAATCTCTTTCAGGCTGTAACGTTGTTTAGTTTTGACAATGTTGAAGTTCCGAAACCTTTAGTACTGATTAATGCCTATATTCCCTCCGAAGTTTGTTTTAATCGAATCCTAAAAAAGGTCTTTGCCTGTGTACAGAGTATTAGAGAGAAAACTCCCTCTCCTCATATAACTCTGGTAGGGGACTTGAATTGTAAAATCTCTAATCTGAGTATGAGCCTGTTTCGAGACAAATACAAAGAAGAATCACAACAGATCCCCCAAGCTCTCTTCCCTGAGAATATTAAAACAAATAAGCGAGGGAAGATACTTCTTGAAGAACTCTCTGAGATGGATGGGATCATCGCGAATGGAAGGCTCCCCTCTGATTGCCCTGCAAATTATACCCATAAATCTAATCAGGGTGAATCTATCCTAGATTATGTAATAGTGGAGAACTCTGCCGTTGCCCTAGTGAAGGATCTCAGAGTTACAGAAACTCTTTTTAGCGATCATAAAATACTATCTACCTTTGTGAAAATAAATCCCCCCAAACCTGACCAGTGGTCACTTAGCAGTGACCTGGTAAGCTTTGGAGTTAAATCTGGGAAATGCTATTGGAATACAAAGGCTCTAAGAGGCTTATAGAGCATTCTTGATGCAGCAATAAATGACCTTGCTAATTGGCATGGCTCGGAAATTGTGCGTTTTTTTTTACTTTATGAAGGTGGTGATCTCTGTCGCTAAAAATCCAAATAAGAAAAGATATATTACGAAACCCTTCAGTCCCCTCCGGCTGCTCAATATAGAAATAAATAAGTTAGTAAGGGAACAATATTTGAGTAAATCGGCTGAAGGAGAGCGCAGAATAGCCCTATATAAAATAAGGAGGAGAAGGTTACTGGCCAAATTAAGAAAAGAGGGGGAGGATACTATCTGGATAAAACTAAGAGAGGCTGCCTTTAACGGACAAATGAAACTATTCTGGTCCCTCATAGACGAGGGTTGCGGTGCCAGAACAAGTCCGCTTCCAATCCCCATCGAAGAGCAAACATGGGTGGACTATGTTACAGCCCTTTATGCAAATAATGGAACAGTGGTCCCCCGCATATGTTTTAATGAGGACAATCAGCCTTTGGTCCCACTCTCGGAAAAAGCTATTGAACTAGCTATTAGGGTAATGCGCTATTCTGGGGCAATGGGACCGGACGAACTTCCAATCTCCATTCTAAAGCAAAATAGTGTAAAATGGAGCAAATTGCTTTGCCCGGTGTTTAACATCTGCTTTTTGAGCAGAAAGGTTCTTCCATCTTGGAAGGGGAGTATTTTGGTTCCCCTTTTTAAAAAGGGTGACCGGTTGTCTCCCCAAAACTATCGTCAAATTGCTCTCCTGGACGCAATTGGCAACGTTTTTGCAAAATGCCTTTTGAAACTAATTAATGATTGGGTGCACCAGACCAATATACTCCCCTTAGAGCAGACGGGATTTCGAAAGAACCATGGCACCATGGATAACTTAACAGCTCTGCAAGTAATTTCCGATAAATACATCAGGGTCAGAGGGGGGAGAGTCTATGCAGCCTTTATAGATTTCTCCACAGCTTTCGATAAAGTTGACCGCCCCTTGCTGTGGAAGAAACTATTGGCTTTAGGTATGCCAGCCCGGCTTTAAGACTTAGTTCAGGACCTCCACTCTGATACCTGGTGCAGAGTATTACTGGGAGGGGAGAGAGGCCTATCTCAAGCGATCCCCTCGGCCAATGGTCTCAAACAGGGTTGTTTATTGGCCCCACTATTATTTTCCCTTTATGTTTGTGATCTCCCTCAGACCTTATCTTCAAGCGAAGGTATTGCCCCCTCTTGGGGGACAAACAAATTATATGCTTGATGTACGCAGAGGATATACTACTTCTAGACCTTACCCCAAAAGGATTAAATATTCATCTGCAGGCATTGCATATATTTGCCGAGTCCCATCATCTGAACATTAATTTCTCTAAAAGCAAAGTAATGTGTATGATGGGAAAGAAAAAATCGAAATCTGGGAATTTTAGTTGGTCTCTAGGTGGTCATAAGCTGGAAATCGTAAAATCCTATGTCTTCCTAGGGAAAATAGTATGTGGTAACTTGAGCGAAAAGGCCCACATAGATAATAATACTCGGAAGGCATGACTCAAGGTAAAGGACTAAGTGCACTTTATAAATCCACAGGCAAAAGACATTTTGTTCACCTGTTAGAGGCTTTTCGGGCAAAAATTCCAGCCTCTTTGCTTTACGGCATTGAACTTCTTGATTTGGGACAATGGGGTTTTTTGGATACTGTTGAGGGCAGACTTCTGCGATATCTAACTACGGTTAACAATGCTTGTACGGTGGTAGCTCTTAGGCTTGAATTTGGCATACGAAGCAGTTGGGTTCAGGGCCTGCCGGGAGCAATACGTTGGGTGTCTTGTCTGGCAAAGGGAAAACCGGCCACTTTAAGACACCTCATCCAAAAAGAATTATTGGGCCCCCTAAAAGAATACTCCCTACTTATAAAGAACTTTAGAAGGGCTGTTACACTACTAGAACTGGAAGAATCATCCCTTTTTTTGCTTTCTACACATCAGCTAAAGTCCACACTAAAACTGGCAACATGGAATTTAAGTTTTAGGAGGGACAGAGATTCCCTCATTTTAAAGAAAGGTGTTTCTCCAGTTATTAATTCCTGTTTATTTAAACATATGCAACCTTATGCCTCTTGGAAACTTCCCCATGGCTTACAACGCTTTTGGTTCCTCTTAAGGCAGGATCTCCTCCCTTTAAATAAATTATTAGCTATATGGTATGGTTCCTCCGGCAAATGTAATTTGTGTAATAATTCGATCCAGGACACTGCCCATGTTCTTTTCGTATGCCCTGCCCTAATGGCTCATCGCCGAAAGTGGGTGAGACCAATTTGTTTACAATTAAGTATTGTGTCTGCCAACTCTTTAAGTGCTGCTATTCTTAACCCCCTAATGAATTGTTTTGCTACAGAATTTTTAACTTTTTAAAATGTTTCTTAGAACTGTATTAATGGACATGATTCCTTTACTTAATTCTCTGAGTTAATTGAGTGTATCTTATTGGATTGTATGTATCTGTAATTGTTGTTTTTTCTTTTTATTCTATGTCTTGTTTTTTATGTGGACCTCAATCGAGTTCCAATTCATATATCAATAAATTGAATTGAATTGAATATGGGCCTTTAGACCCTCGGTTCTTGTTTGTTGATTATCAGTGGGAAAGAGGCCAAGATTACAGAGCCGCTGGGAAGAGGGGGTTACAGGTTAGTCAAGGGAAAGGGTTGTGGAGGCAGAGGTGGCTGTTGAATGCAGAGTGGCTGTGGCTTTGGATGCATGTTTATCTTTTTTGCTCTCTCTCCGGTGTGTGTGATGTTAGTCCCTGAGTGTGTGTGCGTGGGTGTTTTGACTTTTGTTTTGGGGTTTGTGTGCTGCCTATGTCTGTTGCTGTTTGAGCACATGCCTGTTTGAGTGTGCTTGGGTCAGGTAGGTTAGCGGGGCAGAGGAAGGCGGGGTGAGGGACTGCTGGATAAGGGACACTGCTGCCGTCAGTGAGGGCAGACATGTCTGATGAGATGCCCTCCATGTATGACACCAATTGTGGCAAAAGACTGATATGTGCACGGACGACATTCAGCATGGATGTATGCTTCAGTAAATCCACAGCCTCCACACTCAGGGCAGCAGGGGAGACTGATCTAAGGGATGCTGTGCCTGGCCCGAAGGAGACATGCTCCCTAACACAGGAGTGTCCATGGACACTTGAATGGGAGCAGCTGTGAGGGTGGAGATGTTGGTGATGGTGGTGGGGTGGACTCCGGGGCTGTGTGATCCAATCCAGGAACACCCACAACTACAAGGGAGTCATCAATGGAGCTGGAGTGGTCTTCGGATGTTGTAGAATTCTCCAACCGGATCTCAGTATGGCTCTCCTCACCCTCCGTGCCACTGGGTCCCGCGTCCTCCTCCACACTGGACCGAGGCTGGCTCACCGCTTTCCCTTGTTCCATGGACTGTCTCCTCCAACAGCCGGTGCTGATGCTGTGAACAAGGATGACAAAGAGATTCACATGAGTCATCTGCATAGACTTAACACATGAGTATTATTACAATACATCTCAGAGCAAGCATATACATCATTTTGACTGCAGGTTTTTAGTCATTGCACATGTGTGAACATTGCACTTGCTAGTCTGCCAGTAAACTATGGTTCCTAGACACATGATGTCATGTGCAACATTGGTTAGATCAATTTCAAATACCACCACTATGTCAACTACTACACTATGGGGCCAATTCCGATCTGGGTCCGAAAGCACTCCGACCGAGCCGGATCTCGGGTGTTTTCCAATTGATCCGGGCTCCCGCAGTCCGACCGAGTGAGTACGATGCAGCCGAATGCTGTTGGACTTGGTTCGGTCGGACTCCCTTTGAAGTCAATGGGAGCCGGTCGTACGACGCGTACATGGGCTCCTATTGACTGAATGGGTACATTGCGGACAAGTGCGCCCACTACAGTGGGTACGCGTCGGTGCCAACCGCACCGTATATGCCTGTGTTGGGGAGACCCATGGATCTATCCCTGTGCCTGAGTCGTAAGGCTGCGGGTTACTGGGGGTCCGATGCGGACCCCCGAAGTCTGGCTCCAAGAGCTATTGCAAGAAGGATGCTCCGACTCGATCCGGCTGTCCGAATCGAGCATCGTACTCGCTCAGTCGTGAAACGTCTCTTTTGCGCGCCATGGTTTGTTTGCAATGCTCGTTTGCATCGTACTTCGAGGTCCGGACCCATGTACGACTCAGGCGGAAAATTAGCCTCCGAATCGGATCTGCTAATGCCGAACCTGATTCGGTGCCCTTCCGACCGGGATCGGAATCGGCCCCCTATGTAGCAGGTGGTCTGATCTGTAATGCTCCTGACGGTCTTGTGTCATTACAAACCTATCTCATCTCCTGCAAGGGAGTTTTGAACTGACACTGCGAATGGGATGCACACATTTAAAATGTGAAATGGTAAACATTCTTCCACCCCTAGTCATCATGATGTGCACCTATGTCTCGATGTAACTGGTCAAATGGATACCATGCAGTACACCAAACTTTTTTAGTCAAAACACAAATAATACTGATTGTGTGCATGTGTCCAGTGTTTCTGGTCCACTGCTGTCAGGTCAGACATCTGAATCTTACTTTGGATACCCCAAGGTTGTATGCCTAGCCAGGTTAAGACTTGAATGACCATCTGTCTTGTCTCAGCTATGGATGGTGTTAGGGTGATTACTGTGGATGTCATGCACATTGTATCCCGCTCACCACTTACAAATCTGATAATTTTTTTAAACACTTCCAAGTACAAAGACTGCATCCTCACAAAGATTCATGTGGCACACTATGCAACTTCCCTGTTGGGCTGCACTGTCTGTACGGACTCTTAGTACAGGACATGTACATCTCAAGATTACAGTCAGCACTGTGCCACACTCCTGTCTATACTGCTTCAAGCCACATCTGTAGGTGTCAATTATGCATGTCACTTATGTGCTATACACAATTTGAATAATTTGACAGGCTCACATTGCTCTAGTTAGCCATCAGAGTATGTGAACTAACAGATGTGTTTATATCCACATTTCACACCTCTCAAGTGGAAAGTAATGCAGCATGCACATTGATGTTCAAGCCACCAGTATGCACAGTCAAGGGATGATACACACATGTCAACTGTTGTGAATGTGAAACAAAAGACATACATTTGATGTTTGGCCAGGTTTCCAACAGTGACCACCTGTGTCTTTCAAAGATTGGCACGTGTACTCACTGTCACAGAGTCTGACCCATGGATTCTCACATTTGAAGGGGTAAAGTGTTGACTGACATATGAACATGTGATAGGCCAGTGTCTCAGATGGTTTGAATTAGCAGACCGGTCCTTGTTCAAATCGGATACATGTGATTACACTGAGCACTATGTCTGGAACAAAACATTTGGCACAATGATCAAGATGAATTCTCTGTGGCATCCACATTGGTCTCACCTGCTGTCTGGATGTATAGCATTGTTTACGCTCACCTGTGTGCTCCAATTGCAAAATACTGCACATATATGTTTGTACCCCACTGATTACAGGTCATACATCAGTCAATGTGCTCACAAAGTCAGCCTATAACATCACTCATGAAGGTCAGCTCTGTGCACATGTTGTCGATTGTGCTGATCACATGAACATTGGACTACAGCCACTACACAGGACCTAAGTGAAACACATGTCACAGACGGAAAGGGGAAAACCTGGGCATCACCTGATCATGGGACATAGTTACCTTTTGAGAAAGAAGTGTTGTTTTTGCAGACTGACTAGTGAGAGTGGCAGCAGGCTGAGGGACTGCCTCATGCATGTTAAACATAGTTGTGCAACATGGCACATACCTACCCCCTCCTTCCTGCTGTCTGGCCTTCAACTGCCCATTCAGGTCAGGGAAGACCACCGCCAGAATCCTTCGCATGTGGGGGGTCAGGGTCCGGCATCCGCCCCTTTTGTGAGAAGTTGACAGCTTCAGCTGGACCCTTGCAATCCTCTGTGTCCAGCCACGGAGGTCCTGCCACCTCTTCTGGCAGTGGAGGGGAAGGTGTTTGAAGACCACCACGGAGCGGACTGGCCGGACGATGGTCTGCCAGATCTCGGCCTTCTGATGGGAGTCGACCTGTAAGGATGACATGGTGACACACCCTTACTCCACATGCTACATGTTTCTGCATCACACAGTTGCAAACATAGGTCATGGTCAGAATGGCAAGGATGTCTAAGGGGTAGGCAAGTGGAATCATGGGCAATTGTCCTTTGAGCAATTATCCCTCCAAACCATAAGAACAGTGATTAGAAGTCAACCTCAGTACACACCCTTCTACAGCACTGGCCAGAACCGAAATATACGCACTGTAAAACTGTTTGCAAGCTTGCCCTTGGGAATCACTATGCAAGTAGTGCAGGGTTTTACACATGGCTAATGAAAAGGCAGTGTAATCACCACCCACCAGCTCCCCTGGTTTGCCGGACAGCTGGCTGTTCTGTGGGAAGAGACTGTCCAGCAGGGCCTGGTTCTCCTCATCGGTGAATGCGGGGGGCTTCTCCACAGTATGTGCCATGGTAGCTCCCAGAGAATGTAGAAACAACAGCAGAGAGATGGGGAGGTGCATAAAAGAAGAAGGTAGTACAGACAAGTGAAGTTGCTAGGGAACAGACAGACTTATATCTCTGCAGCAGAGGTGGACTCAGGTCCATGCGTCCAAAGCTATAGTTCTTAGTCGTTCGCATTATCCAAATTGGTCCAATCCATTACATTGCTGGTATTTGGCATGCCTACCCCGATGGTCAAAATATCCGCAATGGCCCCCTATTGTGTTTAAAACATTGGTGATGGAAGGTTACGGAGTCGGATTGCTCGCATTTCGGGCCCGAAACAAAATGCTTATCTGTCACCATGACGACCAACAACCAATGGGTAAGTCCGGCTCAGTTCGGATGCGGCTAACGCGTCCTTTGAATCCTTACCCGTGTCATTCACCATTACAAGCAACAACCAATGTGTGCGTCCAGCTCAGTTCGGATACGGCTAACATGTCCTTTGAAAACTCACCTGTGTCATTTACCATTACATTTAACAGCCAAAGTTTCCATCCAGCTAGGTTCGGATACAGCTAACGCATACTTTGAATACTCACCCATGTCGTTCACCATTACAAGCAACAGCCAAAGGTGGCGTTTGGCTCGGATCGCATGCGGGTACAATGTCCTTTCACAAATTGGTCAACAGGGCAGACAGAAATGAAAACTTTATGGTCTGGTGCATTACATGTGTGGGAACAGTGATTAACATGACATATTGGACATTGAGTTTGATAGCTCACACTCCTATGAGGAGCCAAGCTATGGGATCACACAACACACTGTTTTTGCGGGCCATCACAACATTGAGAGTACACTTCACAGATCACACTCCTGAGCTTGGACACAGTTCCAGGGGATCATTGGGGAAGACATGTTATGTCCACACATATACACTGCTTTGGTTGACTGTGCATCAGAATGTGCATCGTGTTAATTTTTTGTGTCTCTAAATCTACTGTGTCTGAGTCTTATACAACGCAGACACTTCAGAATTTTGGTACCACGATATTTAGCTGCCACATCAGACTGTGTTTGTCATGTGAGTAGTTGTTGTATCTGTGTATCACAGGCATATGTGGATGCTTGCCAAATAAATGCCTGCCTCACATTGTCAATGTTCTGTGTATGTAATTGTACAATGTTTATCAGACATGACATCATGACCGTGTCTGCCATCTGAGAGTGGTGTGCATGGTTCACATGGTGACCCGCTGTCTGTATCATGTGTCCCACATATCTGGCATTACCTGATTCAGTTCAGTGTACCTTTCAACCATGTGATAGTTGTCACAGACCTATATCTTGGCTTGTTTATTTGGTGATTGTGGTATATGTGATGCGTGTTCACATGTACAGTGATGGACACCAGTGACTAGGTACAGTACAGCACTGTAATTGGTGCCTAACCACAGCTTGGTAACCAAAACAGGTGATGGACCGAATGTGGATCAATGTCACACATTCACCCCAGTCCAAAGACCTGGGCCCAAATCCATCGTTTTTTTGCACTCCACACCACCCTGGGTTAGACAATGGCGATATGCAAATCAGCTCTGACCCTGTGCCCCATGGGAACAGTCCAGTCCGAACTACAAAAGCCATGTCCTTCCCAGAACGGAATCAAGCATCCGAGGACCGGACCGGTTTCGAGGTAACACCTCTCATCAGCCCGGCTAGCTTGACTCCAGTGGTGTGGAGTGCCTGTGACCCACGTCTGAGCATCCCCAGCGCACTTATGGCGGTATTGCAAACAAAACAGGTGATGGACCGAATGTGGATCAATGTCACACATTCACCCCAGTCCAAAGATCTGGGCCCAAATCCATCGTTTTTTTGCACTCCACACCACCCTGGGTTAGACAATGGCGATATGCAAATCAGCTCTGACCCTGTGCCCCATGGGAACAGTCCAGTCCGAACTACAAAAGCCATGTCCTTCCCAGAACGGAATCAAGCATCCGAGGACCGGACCGGTTTCAAGGTAACACCTCTCATCAGCCCGGCTAGCTTGACTCCAGTGGTGTGGAGTGCCTGGGACCCACGTCTGAGCATCCCCAGCGCACTTATGGCGGTATTGCAAACAAAACAGGTGATGGACCGAATGTGGATCAATATCACACATTCACCCCAGTCCAAAGATCTGGGCCCAAATCCATCGTTTTTTTGCACTCCACACCACCCTGGGTTAGACAATGGCGATATGCAAATCAGCTCTGACCCTGTGCCCCATGGGAACAGTCCAGTCCAAACTACAAAAGCCATGTCCTTCCCAGAACGGAATCAAGCATCCGAGGACCGGACCGGTTTCGAGGTAACACCTCTCATCAGCCCGGCTAGCTTGACTCCAGTGGTGTGGAGTGCCTGGGACCCACGTCTGAGCATCCCCAGCGCACTTATGGCGGTATTGCAAACAAAACAGGTGATGGACCGAATGTGGATCAATGTCACACATTCACCCCAGTCCAAAGATCTGGGCCCAAATCCATCGTTTTTTTGCACTCCACACCACCCTGGGTTAGACAATGGCGATATGCAAATCAGCTCTGACCCTGTGCCCCATGGGAACAGTCCAGTCCGAACTACAAAAGCCATGTCCTTCCCAGAACGGAAACAAGCATCCGAGGACCGGACCGGTTTCGAGGTAACACCTCTCATCAGCCCGGCTAGCTTGACTCCAGTGGTGTGGAGTGCCTGGGACCCACCGGTCCGGTCCTCGGATGCTTGTTCCGTCTGGGAAGGACATGGCTTTTGTAGTTTGGACTGGACTGTTCCCATGGTGCACAGGGTCAGAGCTGATTTGCATATCGCCATTGTCTAACCCAGGGTGGTGTGGAGTGCAAAAAAACGATGGATTTGGGCCCAGATCTTTGGACTGGGTTGAATGTGTGGCATTGATCCACATTCGGTCCATCACCTGTTGTTTTTGCAATTGCCGCCATAAGTGCGCTGGGGATGCCCAGACCTGGGTCCCAGGCACTCCACACCACTTGGAGTCAAGCTAGCCGGGCTGATGAGAGGTGTTACCTCGAAACCGGTCCGGTCCTCGGATGCTTGTTCCGTCTGGGAAGGACATGGCTTTTGTAGTTTGGACTGGACTGTTCCCATGGGGCACAGGGTCAGAGCTGATTTGCATATCGCCATTGTCTAACCCAGGGTGGTGTGGAGTGCAAAAAAACGATGGATTTGGGCCCAGATCTTTGGACTGGGTTGAATGTGTGGCATTGATCCACATTCGGTCCATCACCTGTTGTTTTTGCAATTGCCGCCATAAGTGTGCTGGGGATGCCCAGACGTGGGTCCCAGGCACTCCACACCACTTGGAGTCAAGCTAGCCGGGATGATGAGAGGTGTTACCTCGAAACCGGTCCGGTCCTCGGATGCTTGTTCCGTCTGGGAAGGACATGGCGTTTGTAGTTTGGACTGGACTGTTCCCATGGGGCACATGGTCAGAGCTGATTTGCATATCGCCATTGTCTAACCCAGGGTGGTGTGGAGTGCAAAAAAACGATGGATTTGGGCCCAGATCTTTGGACTGGGTTGAATGTGTGGCATTGATCCACATTCGGTCCATCACCTGTTGTTTTTGCAATTGCCGCCATAAGTGCGCTGGGGATGCCCAGACGTGGGTCCCAGGCACTCCACACCACTTGGAGTCAAGCTAGCCGGGCTGATGAGAGGTGTTACCTCGAAACCGGTTCGGTCCTCGGATGCTTGTTCCGTCTGGGAAGGACATGGCTTTTGTAGTTTGGACTGGACTGTTCCCATGGGGCACAGGGTCAGAGCTGATTTGCATATCGCCATTGTCTAACCCAGGGTGGTGTGGAGTGCAAAAAAACGATGGATTTGGGCCCAGATCTTTGGACTGGGTTGAATGCGTGGCATTGATCCACATTCGGTCCATCACCTGTTGTTTTTGCAATTGCCGCCATAAGTGCGCTGGGGATGCCCAGACGTGGGTCCCAGGCACTCCACACCACTTGGAGTCAAGCTAGCTGGGCTGATGAGAGGTGTTACCTCGAAACCGGTCCGGTCCTCGGATGCTTGTTCCGTCTGGGAAGGACATGGCTTTTGTAGTTTGGACTGGACTGTTCCCATGGGGCACAGGGTCAGAGCTGATTTGCATATCGCCATTGTCTAACCCAGGGTGGTGTGGAGTGCAAGAAAACGATGGATTTGGGCCCAGATCTTTGGACTGGGTTGAATGTGTGGCATTGATCCACATTCGGTCCATCACCTGTTGTTTTTGCAATTGCCGCCATAAGTGCGCTGGGGATGCCCAGACGTGGGTCCCAGGCACTCCACACCACTTGGAGTCAAGCTAGCCGGGCTGATGAGAGGTGTTACCTCGAAACCGGTCCGGTCCTCGGATGCTTGTTCCGTCTGGGAAGGACATGGCTTTTGTAGTTTGGACTGGACTGTTCCCATGGGGCACAGGGTCAGAGCTGATTTGCATATCGCCATTGTCTAACCCAGGGTGGTGTGGAGTGCAAAAAAACGATGGATTTGGGCCCAGATCTTTGGACTGGGTTGAATGTGTGGCATTGATCCACATTCGGTCCATCACCTGTTGTTTTTGCAATAACCACAGCTTGGTGACATGTCTGTTATGGGTCACATTGCTATGCTTTGTATCTAGGCTCAACTTTTGGCCTCTAACTTCATTGTTTCATGATTAAATATTGTTTGGGTGTGATTGCATGTTGCTTTGCACTTTGGAAAGTGACCTCAACTGTGTTTTCACTTGTAACATATGTAACGCAGGAGACCGTCAGTCCACAGGCCCTTCCCCGACCTTCAGAGCATTGAAGAGCGGGATTGCATAAGACGATACCGCTCACCAGGCCACTCCTTATGGAGTTGGCAGAACAGTTGGCCCCACATTTGCAGGTTGCAAGCATTTATCCCTTTGCGCTGACCCCAAAGGTCAAGGTGATGGCGGCCCTAAATTTCTTTGCCACAGGGTCTTTCCAGTATACTGTGGCAACTGCTGGTGGGATGTCCAAGACAATGTTCAGCTTAGTGCTTCGGGATGTGTTTGAGGCATTGTTACATTTTCTGGACCTCTACATCAAGTTCCCAACACCAGGACCGTTGTCAGACATCAAGAGGCATTTTTATGCATTGGGGCGGATCCCACATGTCATTGGCTCCATTGATGGTACACATGAGGCTTTGATGCCACCACAAGCCAATGAACAAACCTACAGGATTTGGAAACATTACCACTCCATAAATATCCTGGTTGTAATTCTGGCTAACATGATGATCTCCAATGTCTGTGCACATTTCCCGGAATCAGCACACAAAGCATACATAATGAGAAATAGTGACATCCCCCATTTGATGTCTCAGCTCCTACATGAGTGTGCCTGGCTTGTTGGCAGGTCATGTTGCGTGTCTATGTTGTGTACTGCTTGTATGTCAGGTTGTACCCTGTTTTCCGACATTGAAGACTTTTCTGTGTTCAATGTAGGAGACTCTGGATACTCCAACCTGCCATGGTTGATGACACCACTCCGGAACCCTGTCACCACTGCTGAGGTTTGTTTCAATGGGGCACATGGTAGGACAAGGTGAGTGGTTGAGCGGACATTCAACCTTCTGAAATCAAGATTCCGCTGCCTGGACCGTACAAGAAGAGCCTCCAATACGCACCAATGAAGGTGTGTGAGATCATCACTGTGTGTTGCATACTCCACAACCTGTCAGTGAGATGGAGACCAGCAGCTGCCACCAAGGGAGGATCCAGGACTGAGAAATGTTGCCAGTGATGAGGAGGAAGAGGAGTAGGTTTTTTGGATACAGCTAGTCAACAACTTTTTCACATGAGTGTAAGTATGTAATGATGAGTGGAAAAAACACTTTTGCAGCATTATATGTGTCTGGTGTACAAAATGTTTGTATGCATGTGAGTGTATGCTACTTAACATGATCATCTTCACTTTTTAGGTTCTAGTAAGTTTGTAGTGTCACAGGTACAGTGCTAACAAAAATCGTAGCTAGTGTTCACAGTGACAAATTTGTGATTCTGATAAGTCTCTTGAAGATGTGGGCTAATGATTCATGAGTTCCTGACTGTTCTTTGAATCTTCTTTCCAAGGCCCTTTTGCTGTTGTCTGGAGACTTGTGAACTCACAGACCCAGGATGCAGTAACACATTGCAAGTTCAATTTGGATCTGGATTGCGTGCCACACACTCACTTCAGAACTGATGCGCAATGTTTGTTCATTTGTGCTTTTTGTCACAGTGTGATGTGATCTAATTTTGTGTGAGGGCATCAGGTTGTGCCTGTGGAATAAACCTGTGCTCCATATTGAGATGTGTCTTGTCTGCTTACACACATCCAACATTCATGTACATACTGTACATGTGCCCGGATGATCTGTTTATCTGAAAATGATTGTTGTTTGTGCTTTGAAATGTTTTATTTTGCAACAGTAGAGTCAATGCGAATCAACACCTTGTACTATGGGGTGTGTGATGACCTGGTTGTGTGTATATCTCATGCTGTATCAGGTTACATTTACTCACATGCCAGTAGGTGAATTCCTGAAGTTGTTTTTCAGCCAATGTCATTGACAATCGATTATATGCATTTTTGCGCCTCATTTCAATCTGTACAATGGTGGTTCAGTCACGACATAAGCAAGTATTCTGTGAAAGTGATTTATTTCAGTACATGGGTTTATGTACAAAACATAGGATAGTGCTGTATAAAATATGATGACTAACTAAAGACAAGTGATGCCAACGGTCTTCTACTTCCAAAACGGTTATTTGTTGAGACTGCTAATTATCTATCTCAAAACATTATGGATTATACAGAATCGATCTCACACTATTATAACGTTCATCTGGTGGCTATTAAACCAACAAAAAAGGAAAACACACAAAAGATTGTTATGATTTGTAACTTTTCTTTTAAAAGTCCTTTTTCATTTTTTTACATCATATATACAAATCAACTAGTCAAACAATTTTTAATCTGGTGGGAAACAATCTCCAACATTCAAGAACCGAAAGTTCTGCTTTTATTAACCCTTAATCCATGGGTTATATATAAAGCCCAATTATTTATCGCAAAAGGAAAATACTGGCAATGTCTTTACTGGCCTAATTTCCTTTTTCGAACACCCAAGTATCAAGGAGCATAAGAAGCAAAAATCAATGTCTTTGTAGCTTCTATACAAATAATACTCCAAAGGATTATATCCATGAAATTTCAAAAATCAAAAAAGGTGTCGAAATTGATGGTAACTGTCGACGCGTTTCCAAGTCTGTATATCCTAATGATCGCCAAACTGGTAATCCAGAACCCTTGCACTCGGCTCCTTTGTCCCTCTTGCTTTCGGCTCTCTGTCCTTGGACACAATGATGGGCTCTGCAATGGCCGCCGCAGGTGCAGTTCGCAAACGAAACAAGGTGTTTCGGGATAACAGGGTTACTGGTCCTGACCCCGCTGTTTAGGCTCCTACGCCCCTGGGTCCCTGCACCGCCGCCCTAGCATTCCGCCCTCCCGCAGGCAGCAGCGACCCCTTGTTTCGTTTGCAAACTGCCCCTGCGGCGGCCATTGCAGAGCCCATCATTGGGTCCAAGGACAGAGCGTCGAAAGCAAGAGGGACAAAGGAGCCGAGTGCAAGGGTTCTGGATTACCAGTTTGGTGATCATTAGGATATACAGACTTGGACAAACTGTGCGGACCTAAAGAATTCCAACCCCCTATTTGCCTGGAGAAATTTACTTTCTTGACAAAAACTATAACCCCTGGATACCTCAGCCGGATTTGGGCTAGGAGATAATTGAAACTATGCTGCGGTTAACTATTATAAGTTTTGTTGCCCATTGTCCTGATGAGGCCTGAAACTGCTTGACAGGCCGAAACGCGTCAACAGTTACCATCAATTTCGACACCTTTTTTGATTTTTGGAATTTCATGGATATAATCCTTTGGAGTATTATTTGTATAGAAGCTACAAAGACATTGATTTTTGCTTCTTATGCTCCTTGATACTTGCGTGTTCGAAAAAGGAAATTAGGCCAGTAAAGACATTGCCAGTATTTTCCTTGGAGATAAATAATTGGGCTTTATATATAACCCATGGATTAAGGGTAAATAAAAGCAGAATTTTCGGTTCTTGAATGTTGGAGATTGTTTTCCACCAGATAAAAAATTGTTTGGCTAGTTGATTTGTATATATGATGTAAAAAAATGAAAAAGGACTTTTAAAAGAAAAGTTACAAATCATAACAATCTTTTGTGTGTTTTCCTTTTTTGTTGGTTTAATAGCCACCAGATGAACGTTATAATAGCGTTAGATCGATTCTGTACAATCCATAATGTTTTGAGATAGATAATTAGCAGTATCTGTCTCAACAAATAACCGTTTTGGAAGTAGAAGACCGTTGGCATCACTTTTTTTTAGTTAGTTATATTAACCCAGATGCCTCTTGGTTTATCGGGTACCCCCTGTTGTTAATAATTGTATAAAATATGATGGACAAAGTTCAGAGAGGAGTTGGTAGTGCCAGTTGATGAATTTTTCAGAGGCTCGTCCACAGTCATTTGATTACTTGGGCCAACTGAGACCCTCCATCCAATGTGGGACAGTTCAGTGTCAGTCAACAAAGTGATTGCTTGGCACAAAATGGAGGATATCAGGAGCAGGTTGTCACTTCCTGGGGGTGATGCGTAGCCATCTGTCTCTTATGTGTCCTTCTTCAGACGACCCCTCTTATGTTTTTCTGGGGGACCCTCAGGTACAGGCTGCGGCAGTGCAGGGGACTCTCCACCAGAGTCCACATCCTTCCCTGTGGCCGTTGCAGATGTAGAACCACCAGATGTAGTGGGTACACAGGGAGGTGTGGTCATGTTGTTGGCAATTTGGCGGAGGCAGATGAGTATGTCCCTGTGCACCGTGGTCAGATCATCTATTTTTTTACATGTATCATTCCATTTTGGACATGTGTGACTCCATTTTAGCATAATGTGCTGCCTGCTGCTTTTGCATTTTCCTGAGAATCCCAACCACCTGGCCATAGTCTTCGATGCAATCCTGGTATGCATTAAGAATGTGGGATAGATGTGGGTCAACTTCATCAGCAGCACCAGCTTCCTGATGGTACCTGTCCTCATACCCCCTCCCACCACCGCTACCCACACGAGCAGGACCAGTAGTTGCAAGCACAGACAACACTGAGCCTCCTTCATAGTTGACAGTGGTGTCGTTGTCCGCCAACTCCAGAGTGCCCTGTGTACCTTTGCTCACATTGTTTCCCTGGCTTTAAGTGTCCGTGTGGGTAGTGGTCATCTGGGTGCTGGCAGCTGTTGTTGGAGTGGTCGCAGGGGACGCAGATGGTACAGCTGCTGGTGCTGCAGGCTGACCCACACTGGAGGTGCCAGGCAGTTCATCGTCATCCGAAGAGGGGTAAGAGACCTCAATGCCGGAGAGCTCAGGGTCGGCTAGAGTCTGGGACTGAGTGTCCAGTTCCAGAGTGTTTTCAGCACACCTTGTTGGTAGATTAGAGACACAATGTTTGTTATTTTTTCCACAGCTCATCGGCCATACACATTACAATTGCTATTGTACATTAGGATGAAAGTATGTACATAGATTCTCCTCCATCAGCACAGATGATGGCCTATATTCTGTGAAGACATTGTAATTTTTTAACAGATGGGGTTTACTGAGCATATCCAGCTCTGTGCATATATGGCCATAATGGGTTTGTTTTACTTTACAAGTACATAAACATTGACTGTTTAGTGACCCACAGTACATGACACATGTGTGTTGTTTTTTTGCCACATCTTCGCTTTGTGAATGACATACATACTCTTCCTCTTACGATGTGGTATAAAATGTGTGCATGTGTGCTGGGCTTTGTGCACGTCTTTTGCAGTCACATTGATGTGGATCACTACACACTCACAGTCTGGTATGTATGTTAGCAATTTGGATAGTATTTTGAGGGATGTGCTCCTAGTTATCATCTTATTGTGCACCTGGGAATATCTGTGAGTAACAGATTGTGTTACTGGTTTGCATTGTGCATGATCACATTATGTATATTGGCCTTGTCCTCCATGGACAGATGAGTTAACCAAGTCTGCCTTCTTGAGTTTTAGTGGCTCTTAGCTTTTAGGTACAGAGGTTTGAGTGCTTATGTTCTGCTGCTGGGAGTTGCACTCCGCCTTCCACCCAGGTCAGCTTACTCCTCATAGACAAAGGCTCACACTGCTGCATGATGTAGGATTTGTATGCAACTCTCAACAATGCCTTGTGCACATGACACCATGCAACAGTGTCAGCCATCTTGCTGTTGCACTTCCATTTACTGTCTGGTAGTCATTGACCCTGATGAATGGGTTGCTTCGAGTGTGTGTAGGGATGTGTGCTCTGACTCCAACTCCCATCAAGCCCTTTCCTCCATAAACCCATACACCTTCACAGCCAGACCACCTGTGACTATGCATTCCCTGAGAGTGAATGGCATGGAGTACCAGTAAGATGGGTGAAATATTTTCAGGTGTGCTGTTTGGTCTGGCTGGGAAGGTGTATGGAGGGCAGAGCATGATGGGAGTTGATGTCAGTGCACGTAATCTTCCTCACACATAGCCCAACAAGACCACCAGGAATTGTGCTCACCTCACAGTGATATAAAAGTACTGGCAAGATGGCTGACACTGGGTACAGGTTTCATGAGCATGGGTCCTTGATGTAGGTTTGTGTCCCAGCAGGTACACGCCCTCTGTGTCATCCATCTTGTCTGCACATTCTCTCCATCCCAGGTAAGATGAGTCACAGGAAGTGTGTTTAGTTGCACGGTCTGTGTGGGCACAGGGCTCATGGGAGGCATAGTAACACTGGACACTCCTCCTCACACACATCCCAATTTGTTATTTAGGGCCAATGGCTAAATCACAGGCTGGGGAGGTGTACTCACAAGATGACTAGCACTGCAACAATGTGTTGATCATGAAGTACAATACATCATAGCCATGTGCTACAAACAGCAGGTTCCTGTGTCACCCATCTTGGCAATACTTTCTCACTGACTGTAAGGTAAGCACAGGACCTGGTGGGCTTGTTGGGCTATGTGTAAGGAGGAGTATTTGCACTGACTTCAAACCCAATCTCTGGGACAAAGGGGTCTGTTGGATTAACTTCCCAAATAACTGTGGATCTACTCTGAGAATTGTATCTACCATCACTTCCAACTCCTTCTCTGTGACCTTGGGATTCTTCTTTTGGGGCATGGTGAGGGATGGTGGTGGAGATGAAGTTGTGGGTGTGGGTGTGTGTGATTGTGAGTGTGTATGAGTAAATGAGTGTCTATTTGAGAGTGTAGTTGATCAAAGGTGCTAGATGTGTGCAGGATGTGTGGTGGGTGAAGTGTGAGTGTATAGGGCAAAGAGCAGTGAATCAGTGGTTATGTCCTGTCAGTTGTTGAAAATTAGCAAAGGATCATGGTCATTATTTTGGATCTTAATATACGTGGAGTTCTGGGTGTTGTTGATGATTAGATTATAAGAAAATGTTTCGCACTGTTAATGCTTCTATTGCCATTTTCTGTCTGTTTCTGTTGTATTTTATTGATTAAAACCGCCACGTTCCATTGACCGCACCAGATGCTTAATCTTGTATTTGCGGGATGGTCCGAGTGTAATGTAATGTAATGGTCTATTTGTATAGCATGACTATCGCTCCGAGGACCATCTTGGCGCTGAGATGGAAACCAAGATGGAAAGAAGAGCTGGTCTACTGCTAACGGTAGGGATGGGAAATCAGATCAGCGTTTTGCAGTAAGTGTCCGGTGCACCGAAGATCCCGGTTTTTAGTGCCTTCCTAAACAGGAATTCTGATGTAATGTGGTGAAGTTTTGGGGGTAGTTTATTCCAAGCGTTTGAACCTAAGACTGTGAGCGATTTTCCTCCCATTGAGTCCAATCCGTAGGCAGGTATTTTCACCAGATTGGCATTTGTTGATCTTCAGCTTCGTACGGGAACATAGCGCTAAAAACTAGTTTAAGGGTATTGGGGGCCCAGACAACGGAAGGCCCTAAAAGTGATAATGAGGACCTTAAACAAGATGCAGTTGTGAACTGGAAGCCAGTGTGGGATATCTAGAACCGCTGTTGCAGACGATCGCCTGGGCCATTTCAGTACCAGTCGTGCAGCCGCATGCTGGATCATTTGGAGCTTATGCTGTACTGATCTATTAGTTCCTGCATATAGACTATTGCAATAATCTAGCCTGGAGGTGATAAGGGCAATGGCGACAGTTTGCCTTGCTGAGATGGGAATTAGATCAAAGAATTTCTTAAGGATTTTTATGATGTGGAAGCAGGTACCGGCAACTGCCAGGGATTGCTGTTTAAACGATAGGGAGATGTCAAATGTTATTCCAAGATTCCTAACCAAGTTCACTGTGTTTGAAGGGGTAGTAGTATTTGCTGGCCACCAGAGTTTGGGCAATAAAAAGTGTTGTTGGCCTGTTGGTAGAATTTTGTTTTTTTCAGAGTCACAACTCAGGGGTAAAATACCATCACTCTGCATTTTTTACTCCGCATACTTTCACTCCTCATACCATTAGTCCGCAGGTACCTTTACTCCGCATTTTTTCATTCCGCATGCCTTCATATATTATATGCTTTTATCTCGCATGCTTTTATGACGAAAATCATTTTAAAAGCATGATTGGTAAAAGTATATGTTTTAAGGTAAGTTGTAAGGTAAGTATATGGGTTTAAGTTATGGGGTGCAGGGGTATTTAAGGGTTAAGGGGTACAGGGGTATTTTTAGGGTTATGGGGTAGGTTTCTGTTTTGGGGTACAGGAGTATTTTTAGGGTTCAGGGGTTGTTTTGTGTTTTGGGGTACAGGGGTATTTTTAGGGTTCAGGGGTAGGTTTGCGTTTTGGGGTACAGGGGTATTTTTAGGGTTCAGGGGTTGTTTTGGGTTTTGGGGTACAGGGGTATTTTTAGGGTTCAGGGGTTGTTTTGGGTTTTGGGGTACAGGGTTTTTTTAGGGTTCAGGGGTTGATTTGGGTTTTGGGGTACAGGGGTATTTTTAGGGTTCAGGGGTATTTTTAGGGTTCAGGGGTTGTTTTGGGTTTTGGGGTACAGGGGTATTTTTAGGGTTCAGGGGTAGGTTTGGGTTTTGGGGTACAGGGGTATTTTTAGGGTTCAGGGGTATGTTTGGGTTTTGGGGTACAGGGGTATTTTTAGGGTTCAGGGGTAGGTTTGGGTTTTGGGGTACAGGGGTATTTTTAGGGTTCAGGGGTAGGTTTGGGTTTTGGGGTACAGGGTTTTTTTAGGGTTCAGGGGTTGATTTGGGTTTTGGGGTACAGGGGTATTTTTAGGGTTCAGGGGTAGGTTTGGGTTTTGGGGTACAGGGGTATTTTTAGTGTTCAGGGGTTGTTTTGGGTTTTGGGGTACAGGATTATTTTTAGGGTTCAGGGGTATGTTTGGGTTTTGGGGTACAGGGGTATTTTTAGGGTTCAGGGGTATGTTTGGGTTTTGGGGTACAGGGGTATTTTTAGGGTTCAGGGGTATGTTTGGGCTTTGGGGTACAGGGGTATTTTTAGGGTTCAGGGGTAGGTTTGGGTTTTGGGGTACAGGGGTATTTTTAGGGTCAGGATGGGTTAGTGTTTAAGGGTGCAGGGGTATTTAAAGGAACTAGGGTGGGATTAGTTTTTAGGGTGTATAGGGTAATTATTAATTTAAAAAAATTAAATATATCTATATTTATATATATATATATATATTTATATATATATATATGTATATATATGTTTAATATTAAAATAGTTCTAAATATAATGTAATTTAAAAGAAATAATGTTTCATTTTAATTAAAAATATATATAGGTGTATATAGGTGGGTCTGTTCCTTCGTCAATGTTGGAGTGTTGAGCTGAGGCGGCTGCTTTGGCTGGTGACAAATTTTCGTGCATATATATATATATATATATATATATATATATATATATATATATATATTTATATATATATTTTAAAAAATAAAGTACTTTACAAAGCTATGACTTCACCACACATGCATTTGTGAAGTAATTGCATGCGGAGTGAAGTCATATGCGGTGTCAAAATTTGAGGAATTATGGCTTGCGGAGTGATGGTATTTGCGTCCTTAAAAATGCGGAGTGATGGTATGCGGGATTTTTGTTTGCGGAATGGGATCACATATTCCAACTCAGGTGGTTATTACTCATCCAACTGAAAGTCGCTGTAAGACAGTTGCAGAGATTTTCTTCCACCTGGGTAGTATCATTGTCCAAGACCAATATTAGCTATGTATCGTCTGAATATGACATGGTGTTTAAAGGATGATATTAGTTTAATCAGCAGGGCCATATAGGCATTAAAGAGGGTCGGGCTACGACATGAACTCTGAGGAACCCCTGACAGAAGTGACTTTTCCTGAGAGTTATATTGGCCTAATGTGATCAATTGATGGCGATCTTGCAGGAAATTATTTATCCATTCTAGGACAGTGCCAGATATGCCATATGATGCGAGACGGTTTAAAAGAATGACATGTGAGACCATGTCGAATGCAGCCGACAGGTCTAATAACACCAAGACTGCTCTCTTTCCCTGATCAAGGGCTGCTATTAGGGTTTCAGTCATATACAATAGTGCAGATTCTGTGGAGTGTTGTGCTCTGAAACCTGATTGATTAGTGTGCAGCAAATTAGTTTTCTCCAGAAATGTTGTAAGCTGCCTGTTGACGCATTTTTCAGTCAGCTTACACAGACTAGGGAGGAGTGAGATGGGGCGTAGGTTAGACAGAGTAGTAGGATCCACCAGTTGTTTCTTTTGGAGTGGCTTTACTGCAACACTCTACTGGTAGCTTTGCTGTGGAAAGGGTAGAGTTGATTATGTTATTTATATTGGGATTCACAATGTCTATGAGAGCGTGTCATAGGGTAGTGGGCAAGGATCAAAGGGAGATCCTGATTTAATGGACATGATAGCTAGGCGCGATTCTTCCATTGTAATAGGCTTAAAGGTCAGCATACTTGCTCTGCCTATGTCTCTGGAGATTTCCTTGTTCGTAGAAGGGAGAGTGGAAGTCTTTTAGGAGTTTCTGAACCTTCTTTTCAAAGAAATCTGCTATCTTGTTACAGAGGCTCTGAGAGGGGGGAATCTCTTGTTGTAGACTTTTAGGATTTGTAAATAGATTAACTATTTTAAAAATCTCTTTCTGATTGTTATTGGTAGTTTTAATAGCCTCCGTATAATATGCTTTTTTGGAGGTTTTGATTAGGGCATGATATTTTCTAAAGGGTTGTTTTGAAATTTTTAAGCTCATTTACATCGTAGTTTCGATGCCATATGCTTTCTAACGACCTGACGTGTCCTTGTAGTTCTTTTAGGGATTGTTGGGCATATTACCAAGCAATAGCGATAATTATAGCTATTGCTTGGTTAGAGACAAAAATTTACCACTGCGCTGCAGCGATTTTTACCGCAAATAAACCTTGGTATTACCAAGGTTTATCGCAAATGCGATAAAAATCGCCGCAATGCATGAATATCGCTGAAAAGTCAGCGATATTCATGCATTACCGAGCTAATGCTCTTAGCCATGTTATCCACCTCCCATTGGATAACATGGCTAAGAACTGCTCAGGGCAGGTGTTAGCTTTTGGAGATATTCGCGCTTAGCGCGAATATCTCCAAAAGTTGGTAATAGAAGATAGCGATGTTAGCGACTGTTTTCAGTCGCTAACATCTTGGCAGGCCCACTTTGCATATCATTAGTGATAAATATCACTGACATGCAAAGTGGGGCCCAAGATGGTCGCTATCTCCTACTAGCTGTCGCTAACTGGAGTTAGCGACAGCTAGGTAATAGGGAGATAATTTTATCTCCGCTTTCTTGGCTTTTAAAGCCAAAAAAGCGGAGATAAACCCCCTTGATAATATGCCCCTATGAGTACCATGGGGCCAGAGGTTTTCTTTTCTAAGAACTATGACGTGAGAACGGGGGCTCCAGCTGATCTTGCAAGGCATGAATCCACTGCCCAAAAAGCTGGTTATCTGCTGTAGGGTCTCTTAGGATGTTGGGTCTGCCCAAAATGACTTTTGAAAGAAGATCTGGATGTCCTATTAGTTCCTTCCATCTAGCCTTGTCCTGTTGTGAGGCCTTGGTATAATCCCTACTGAGAGGCCTATTCTTTGTAAAGATCTCAAAGGCAATTAATTTATGATCTGTCCATGTTTGATCAACGGGGGCTTTATTTTAAAGGTTTCCAAGTTCAAAAATATACAGTCTAGTGTATGGCCTGCCCTGTGCGTGGGAGATATGGAAAGCTGTTCTAAGCCAAGTATGTCCATTATCTCCTTGAAACAAATAGCTCCTGGGTCCTTGTGTGAGTCGATATGTAAGTTAACATCGCCTAATAAAGTAAAATTAGAAAACCTGAGAGCTAGCGTACTAATCATCTCTACAGTATTCTCTAGGAATTCTTTATGCGGTCCCCTGGGGATGATAAAGTAGTGCTCCTGCAAAGTAAAATGAGTCATGTATCTGAATGCAAAAACTAATGCCCTCTGCTCCTTTCAAGTCATGTAGTTGATCATGGTACACCTGAGAGTATCACGGTAAATAATTCATAGGCCAACCACACGTTGTACCGCTCTATCTATCCTCCGAATGAGATATCTGGGGGAAAGGGCGTTCACAATGTCTGGGTTACCACAGAACTTTAGCCATGTTTCGGTCACAAAAAGACAACCAGATTATCAATACCCCATGCACACATCATAATATGTGTCCCATACACGCTAAGCTATCTTGAAGCGCGTGCAATACAAGTTGGTCGCATCGGCCTCGTTTCTGGAGGATTCGCTCGGATGGATTGTGTTACGTACGAGTCGGTCATCCGTATTGTGCTCCGTGCGATTCGTTTGGATTTTACACGCATTGTATCGTACTCCGTCATTCGGGCTGCGCGCATTCGAGATGTTTGGGAGGCATTCCAGATCCGAGTCGTTGCAAAGGCTTTCCTAACGAGATCGTAATCAGGCCCTAATAAGACTAGAGCACTCTGTAACACAACTATGTTCAAAGTTAACAAATCAAACTAAAACAATCTATGAGCATTAACAATTCAAACTGATGGCGTGCAGATCCTCACACCATAACTCCCCGCCCGACCGCCAATTACCCCCGCCATATCACCACAGTGGCGGTACTGCAGCAGATGGAATGAATATCCACTGCTTATACACCGGCAGGCAATCGGCGCGATTGCCTGCTGAGCGGAAAAGGCCTACAATATGGTGGCTGTGCCTTGCAGGCCCCGCCAATCATATTATGATGTGTGCGGTGGGCATGCCTTTTCATGGTGGAGACTCCGCCATGGAAAGGCATGTGGAAAATGACTTTGGGGGCCTGGTGGGGGTTGGGGGTGGGTGGCTGCACTGGGGAGTACCTATGGTAACCCCCTTCATTGCCATACACAAGGTGGTAGGCACCACGCGGTGCCTGTCACTTTGTGCATTGCAATGCACAACTTGCACCTTTAACATTGCAGCGAGTGCTGTTTACAGCACTGCCCACTGCAATATTAAGGGCAAGAATGCACCCAGTGTGGCGGGCACATCCTAATTTGCCTTGTGGGACCACCGCACCTCTGGCGGTCTGTTCCGTTTTCCGTTACAGTGTGCCATCGTAATGGAACCCTAAGGCTCTCCCCAAACACTAAGGGAGTAGAATACTTAGAAACCATAGCAAATTCTACATCTACATAAAAAGTACAAATTTGCTAAGTAAATTCCTTACGAAACATTAATTTTTTGAAAGATCTAAAATATAAATGTCAAGTAATATATTTTCATAAAAATAATGTTTGACATAATAAAAATATTCTATATCTTAAAAAATTCCAATAAAACATGCCTAAATAATATTTCCCACCCACTATAAATAAATAATTTTAAAGTACTTACGATTCCGTAGCAGAAGAATTTCATCCACAAATTAAGTAAAAAATCCAAAAATTTTGAAAATCCAAGATTAAACAAAAGAATAAATAAATAAAATGGAAAGATACAACTGTCCAAAACGAACTCCTCCAACGAAATGTCCATAGTGCAGAACCATAAAAGACCCGATAAATAGATTTAAAAAAAAAATGCTCCACAAAAACACAAAAAATTAATGAAATGTAAAATAATTATTAGTTTACTCAAAACTAATACACATCTCCTTTAAATATACAATTAAATGCACCTTCTTCCAACGGCAAGTCTGGAACCAACAGTACCTTTAGAAAAAAACGACAAACATCCCTCCTGCACAACCATATATTAATAACACTATAAAACAAAAACAAAAATACTATTATTCAATGAACACATAGGGCCTGATTCCGATGTCAGACGGAAGGGCCATGACCGACGGGCAGAGCCCTTCCACCCACATCGGAACGTGCCGTTTGGATTTCTTACCGACCGAGCTATTCCGATGGGCTCGGTTGGAAAGGATTCCAACTCGGTTTTCCGGATGGCTTACAACGGGCTCAGAGAGCCCGCCCACCATCCGGAAACCCTTCAGTACTTTCCCGGCCGCCGAGGGAGTACGATGGCATTTCTCACGGCCTTTTCTCACTGCCTATGGTGCCCCCCTGTTGATCCTTGGCCCCGGTGGTAGGCACCTTGGAATGCCTGCCACCGGGTGCAGGGATGAACTACACCCCTGCATTTCACAAGGCGAGCATGCGTTCCATTCCGAATGCATGCTCCCATTGTTAAGTATACGAGTGCAACCGAAGAGGGATCAGTCGCATCGTACTTGCAGGTCTGTAACCGATAAAAGTAGGTCCGAGTTGGCCCTTTAATGCCTTGCACATAATCAACAACATAAAACATACCATGACACTAAAATTATGACACACTAACCACATCTCACTTAAAAGAATCTACCTAATACTCAACACAACAACAACCAAAAACACAACACACATAGACTAAGGGCCCTCGGTCAGTGCCATCCTTACTGCATTGTAATATCCTGTTTGTAATCATTTTTGACCGGCCAGATTTGATAGAGTCATTTGTAAAGTATTACAAACAGGAGTTCTGAATAGCTGAGGACGTCCCCGGAGTTCATCGACCATTCAAAAGGCCTTTGACAATGCATCGGCCGGGTTTTTCCAGCCGAGGGATTACGATGGCAGTTTACCACTGCCTTTCTGTGCCTGCCTTTTTGACACAGAAAGGGATTGAAAACTGTCTTTGGGGGCCCCCAGTAGGGCCTCCATGGGTGCAAGGCCACCAGATAGCGGTCTAGGGGGAAACTATGTTGCCCTCCTGTTGAACCCTGCACCCGGTGGCAGGCACCTTGAGGTGTCTGCCATGGGGTGCAGGGATAAACTGCACTTCTGCTCTTTGCTATGGGAGCATGCATTCAGTTCGGAATGTATCCTCACATAGCAAAGTATAGTATTGCGACTGAACAGAGTTTGGTTTCATCCTAATAGATGGGCTGGAGCTGACGACAGGAGGTTGTTCGGTTCTATTTCCAGAGTGATGTCAAACAGACTCTGATCTGTCCGACATCGCAATCGGCCCCTAAAAATTACCTAACTACCTACTCCCTACTCCTCAATTACAGTACAAAAGTAATAAAAGTAAATTTACCTTAACCAATGCAACGCAGCTTCCAACCATGAGCTTCTCCCTTCAAAACAGACTAAAAAACAACACTGATAGACTTAAAAATACTACTTTCAGAAAAAGGGCTGCCTATTCAAATAAAAAAAGACTATTGCCCATTGAACTTAATGTAAATAAGAAATGTATGCAAATGTTACAAATTAAAAAAAAATGTTTATCAATGTATAGTAACAAATATTAAAACATTTATAACATTTTTAGCATATAATACAAAACAATTCATGTATTTTTGTTATGAAAAATTATTATTTACTGTTTATAAAAAGATGTAAAAAATGTAAAATGTTAAAACAAAATGTATTAATTACACAATACTTTCCTACGCTTAAAATGCTTATTTTTCGTACACAATATATCATATTATATAAACTACAATATTATTTGATATCCAAAATATTAAAAATTCTAGAAGCAAACAAAAATGTTTAGAAAACATATATAACATAACATAACAGGTGTATTTGTAAAGCGCACAATTACCCAAAGTTGTCCTGGCGCTGAATAACAGATGTTTATTGTTACCCAACTTAAATCATAATATGAATTGTATATAATTATTGAATACATATTTAAAAAAAATTGAAACATTATATGTCACATCATAAATATTATATGAATATATGTATGCAAAGCATCAAATTAATGTTTGTTGAATTTCTTAAAGATTTATGTTTTCCATTTTTGAATTATAAAAAAATAAAAGAATACTGTGCTTAAAAATAAAATTACCCAAATTAAAATATTTACAAAATATGTTTCATTACAAAAAATTAAAAAATGATTGTGTTATTTTGAAAAAGGCATACAAAATATTATACATGAAATAAAAAATACTAAATTATTTTTCTTCATTCTCCAAATAAAAGTACATTGAAAAAATATATGCAAATCTTTTAATTTCTTTACTTTCAATTTCAATTTTCATATATTTTACTTGCATAACATCTTTTTTTAAATATTTAATACTCGTTTTAGATTATAATTTTCAAAAGCATATCTGATTAACTATTTCCACTTAAAACATTCATTAACTCACGGAAGATGCTGGACATTAAACATATATACATATATCATTTAGTGTTCCCACTCTAAACTACATAAAATGAAAAAGAATAATTTTTGGGAAAATAAAATTAACAAAATCTCAATTTTTTTGACTGTATCAAAAATTAAAAACAATTCAATCTTTTTTATAAATTTTAATTTTCATTTTTAAATTTCAATTATAAATACCAAACATCCCTACATATTTAAAACAAATCTCACAAATATTAAACACTATAAACCCATCATACCACTCATGAAAATCTGACCCCACATTTCTATTTTTTATTTCAATTTCTATAAAATTGCCACCTTTATCCCCTACAAATCAAAAAACCCATTCCCAAAAATAATTTTATGAAATATTTTTTAAAAAAATATTTTTTTTAATTGTATTTTTTTAAAAATGTTACATTTCTTTATAAATTTAGAAAAAACACTACCCACCCTTATCCTCTACAAACCAAAAATCCCACTTTCCAAAAATATTTTTTTTAATTTTAAAAAAAACCTATACTCCCTTATTCCCTACAAATCCAAAGTCCCACTTCCCCCAAAAAGTTCTTCAAGTTAAAAAAAATTATATTACCATTTTATTTAAAAACCCACCCAAACTTAACATCCCACTCCTAAATAAATTAATAAAAATCTTTTTTTTACATATTATAAAATATTTAAATAAACATTTTGAATATTTTAAAACACTCCCCACCCTTATCCCCTATAAACCAGTATCCCAGTACTAAACACATATTTACTTTTTGTGTACATTTTTAAATGTGTTTTACATTTTTAAATAAAAACTTTAAAACACTCCCCCATCCTTATTCCCTATAAACCAGCATCCCAGTCCTACTTTTTTTCAAATGTTTTATACTTTATTTCACATATTTTAAAACACTACCCACACTTATCCCCTATAAACTCAACATCCTTCCCCTAAAAATATAATTATAAATAAAAATAAAAAAATAATTAAAAAAATATACAGGGAAAAACATTACTATACAAAAAATTCAACTAATTACATTAAGGGGCTGATTCCGATTCGGTAAACTAATCCGTACGACCAAATCGAATCTGTAGCCCTTTCTGTACGACTCGTCCAATTACCGTCCGAATCCGTAGTATGATTTGTAGGAAAAATATACGACTGAATCGTTGCGAACCGTATGAATAGTAAGGGAAAATCCGTATGACACGGACCCTCAAAGTGAACCGTATGAATCATAAACATGCTGTACGACCCGACAAGTACGATCCAGACCGGGGAATCAGAATGCGATTCGTACGGAAAACGTTGCGTATGAGCGAGCCACACAATCAAATACGAGACGACACTGCGCAAGCGAACCCCGTAAAACAGCACAAGGAGACTGAAAACGACTTGTACCCCAGAGAACGCCGTGTACGACCGAGTCGGACACACAAATAAGCAGAAGCAAATACAACTAAACGAGCCGGCCCGGACCTGCACACACCAATGTGAAGGTAATATGCAGGTATTTTTTAGTCATACGGTTTTAGTACGATTCGTACGGAGATCTGCTTTGGATACGAATCGTACTTCATCGTATGTACGGGGACGTGTACCGGCACGATTCGTACGGGAAATATGCTCCGTACAGCTATTTGTAAAGGGAACAATATTTAAAACATGACATTTATATGACTAAATATTTTAAACTCAATATTCAGTTTAAATGCCCTGCGGAACGGGGCACTGCTACGACTTACGGATCAAGTGGGAGCACTTTGACTAACTGTACAATGACAAACAAAGGTGCTTTTGGAGGGAGGAGTGGGGGATGGATTGTGAAGTCTATTTAAAAATACTTGGCTAGTAGAATTGGTTCTTTATTCTGTCCCCTAGTCTTTATGGTTAAAAGCAGGGGGGAATTTTTTAGGAAAGAAGGGGTAATGTTCCTAATTCCTAAAAGGTCGAGATGTTTCTAACCGTACCCTTAATCGCTATTCTTTAGGACGTAGGGAAATCACTACTATTGTAATAGCCTGGTTCCACTCCTAACGTTATATATTAGACAAATACTTTAATGCATGCTAATAAAAGGTGCATATACTTATACCACCAGCCTTGCAATAATTTATCGAGTTAGTAATGAGTTTCAGCTATTACTTTATGATTCCTGCTCGTTCTCCCCCAACTCGGTAACTACTCTTTATTTGTTTGTGTCATCTGTTTATCTGCCTCCTGTCTCTTTTAAACTGTTCCTATTTGCACCCTTGTTTCTCTCAACTGATTTTTTACATATGTTGCTCCTCTTACTTCCACCATTTGGCATCTTGGTCTCTTCTATTAGGTTTTTTCCCCTGACTTGCTCTGCTGAACGTGTTTTTCCTCCTTGCTTCTCCCACTGCCCCATGGTCCTCCCACTCTAAAAGGCTCTACTTAATGGAGGACACAGAGCAGCAGTGCTGTAGGTGCACCACAGTTGCACGAAAGGTAAGCCTGTCTGTGCCCGTCCGTCCCTGGACTGCTGCCTGTGCCAGGAACACTGGTCCAAATGCATCCTGCAGCTACACCGCTGATGAACTCAACCTTCTCAAACCTGGATGCTGCCACAAATGCTGTTTTAACGAGCCACAACTTATTCCATAGTGGGCCCCTTTGCCTGCTTGCATTCTTACTTAACATGCCTCCACACAACAATGCCCAAACACATTGCACCCTTCAATATGTCAGAACACAAGAGCCGCACAAATACAGCAGCACACATCTACTGTACACAAGAGCAATCATTTGCATGTATGCTCCTTCTTTATGTGCTCACTTAGCAAGCAGTGCACCTAGATTTGGGACCTCATCGACTCCAACACACCAGACCTCCTCCACCTCACCGAAACCTGGCTGAAGCCCATATCGGCGCCAGGCAGAACTGCAGCCATCTGTACTGGATACAAAATCCTGCACCAGGATCGACCCCATAAACCAGGAGGAGGACACTACTTCATCTATAGAGATGCCATCAATTGTACCTCTTATACTGTTCCACAAGACACTTTTATGCAACTCATGCACTTCAAGCTTCAGGCAGACAGTCAAACCACTATAAAAGGCTTCCACGCATACCTAAGACCTTGCACCCACTTCTGCAACCTCGTCACCGACCTCACAGCACCCCTCACCACAGCACCAAAGAATTCATATTCCTAGGCAATCTTAACTGTCTCTACAACCCCTCGGACTCCTACTCCACAGACTTGATTGAAAGTCTACATCACCATTGGCCTCATCCAGCTCATTCAAGACCCTACCCACACGCGGGACACACCATGGACCCCATCTTCTCCTCCAGCAATAAGGTTAAAGTCAGTCAAAACATTCCACTTACATGGATAGATGACTCCATTGTCCACTTCAACATAACAGGGCCTCCAACCACCCCTACTGAGTCTAACATCAACCCACGCCTCTACTGGAAGAAAGTTACAGAAACGGAATGGCTGAATATTCTCCAACTACACTACCAAAACCTCACCAACAACCTCATCAATGACACAAACCACTTCACTACTAGATCCCCGCCACGCCCAAAAGATCTAACAAACAAACAAGCTGGTAAAATGCCAATCCCAGAGAGTACAAGGGAGTTCTCAAATAACTCGAAAGGAAATGGAGAACCACCTGAGGAACCACTGCATGATACACCTCCAAGACCTCATTTAGATACCATACCAATCAAGGGAAAGAAACCAAGAAAAAGGCCCTGACACAGAGAATCAAATCTAGCTCCTACAACTGTAATTACCATTTCACCTTTGTCAAGGAATTCACCAACCCAACGGCCACAAGGAACACCATCACCCCTACTCAAGAAAACTGCGACAAAAACTTGGACTTCATCCACAAAAAAAATCTCCAAGATCTACAGCAGCTTTGATCCTCAGCCACCCCTCTTTGACCTTCAAAGCCTGATAACCTCATCAACCAAAGTCTACCAACTGACAGCAGGGAATCCTCTATCCATCAAGGAAACTGCAGCAATAATGAATACAGTCCACTCAGGGGCACCTACAGACTCTGCCCCAAAAACATTTGCAACCTGGGAAAAGCCACAATCAATGCTGCACTCACATCTATCATCAACTCCTCCCTCACCTTCCCAGACAGCTGGAATCATGCCGAAGTCACTGCCTTCCTCAAAAAGCCCTCAGCTGACCCGTAGTTCTCAGCAAATACAGACCCATCTCGCTGCTCCCATGTCATCGAGCAGACCATTACCAGACAACTCTCTCACCCCCTAGAATACCATAAACATCTGGACAGCTCATAATCAGTATTCCAAAACAACCGTATCACTGAAACAGCCTCATCACTACCAAATAGAACATACACACCATCCTCAACTGTGGGCAGACCATCGCTCTCATCCTCCTCAACCGTTCTGCCACTTTTGACATCGTCTTTCTCTACGCACAGTCATATACACAGCTGGGGTATAAGGACAAACACTCAAATGGATAGCTTCCTTCCACTCCGAAAGAGCAAAATGAGTCAGGCTCACACCGTTCACATCAGGACCAAAGTTCTTCATCTGCAAAGTTCCACAGGGATCATCTCTCACCCCACACTTTTGAACATGTACAAGACTTCTCTGACTAACATCATCAGATCCCAAGGAATCAATATCATCTCCTACACTGATGGCACCCAGCTCATTTTTCCGTATCGGACAACACCACTGAGGCAAACTTCAAACAGTACATGCCCAGGGTGGCCAATTAGGTGAAAGAGAACTGCCTCAAGCTCAACATGGACAAAGCTGAAGTGCTGATCTTTGGAAATAAGAGCTCACATTGGGATTCCACTTGGTGGCCTGCTGAAATGGGACCCACACCCACCGCAACCGACCATTTCAGGCACCTAGGCCTCATCCTGGACACCAAGCTCACCATGAAGTCCCAGGCTTACTCCATATCCATAGAATCCTGCATCCTCTGCATGTTTTGCAAAATCTTCAAGTCTCTTCCAATGGGCACCAGATGTACCCTTACACAGGCCCTCATCACAAGCAAATTGGACTTCAGCAATACACTCTCTGCTGGCAACCAAACCCAAATAACTCAGAGACTTCAAACCATCCAAAAACTGCAACCACTAGACTCATCTTCAACCTCCTGTGTTGATCACATACCACACCACCCCTCAGAGAGCTCCACCGGCTCCCATCCAAAAGCACTGCTATTTCAAACTTCAAACACACGTATTTAAGTCACTACACAGCATGAGACCCACAAATTTCAATCTCTAGCTTCACTTCCACCAACCCAACAGACAACTTCACTCTTGCTTACACACACAGCCAGCATCCATAGAAGCAGAAGAGGAGATCAATACTTCTCCTACCAAGCCACAAAGCCTGGAACAAACTCCCCTAATATATCAGGGCCTCTTCCTCCCTTCTTGAATTCATGCGAAGCTGAAGCCCTAGCTTTTCAATTAAAGTTCTTGCAGGATCATCAAGAGTTTCTTCACTCAAGCCCAGCGGCCCAACTGTCTACTCTCACATACTCAGCTCCTAGGTACTCTCATGGGTGACAAGCAGCACTCTACAAATCCACCTTACATTGCATTACATTACTGCAACCAAGCCCCTGAGGGCAGCCACCCACCACATTGAAAAGCGTTTGACAGCTGGGGGGTGGCTGGAGGGCCTGGCCTCTGCCAAAGCCATGTATCTAAACTTGCCACTGGCTAACAACCCTCACACTGCTTACATCCTTCAGAGGGGCCATGTCCAAGATAACACCCCTTGTGTCACAGGGAGTTGGCTGCAGGGCCTAGAATCTTATGAGGATCCTTACCCAAACCCCCACAGGTAGCCAACTCCAGGCCCTTCACCCAACACCACACCAGGAATTGTTTACCCAGGGAAACTTTAATGGTGCAGGGGTATTCTGCTCAAGCAGGAGCTCCTCACAAAAAAGGTGGACCCCATGGGAGTTCAGTGATACCCACATCATGGCATTTGGTTCAGAAATCATGGCACTTGGGGAGTCTATTTGGGCCCGACATGTTTTTGGGGGTCCGAGTGTGCCTAGCCTCCATTGTATACTCCACTTTAAAAATAAATTCAGGACACAGGGGGTGAGCCACAGAGTCCTGTAATGGTGGATGAAACTATTTTTTCTGTGTTGCTACCAACCATTCTGATCATTTGAAACAGCAGGACTGGTGCTAGTGTCGTGGTACTGAAAAGGCTGATGATACAAAAGGTCCCTAGGGCAATCAGAGGGCCCTAATATTAAATGATTATTATCACGGGAATCCCATGGGGCCATCCGTCCATACTGACCTAACTTTTTTACCAATTAAAGCCAACACTTGCAACTCTTTATATGTGGATTTACACCAAATCACAAGAAGCTTGCTTTTAGAATAGAGTTGTAACCTTTTGCCCAGTTTAGTGTAATTTCATTCAGCCATCTGTTCTGTATGGTACAGCAAAGTTTCCTTATCAAATGAACTCAGGTAATCAAGATTTTGGGACCTCTTTCTCATTTTTCCTTGACCATTTGACATGTTGGAGGCACAGCTCAGCCTCAAGCAATGATACCAATGGAAGAGTTACCCCAAAGGAAGAAGAAATCTCAGTCACCACCAGGGTTGTGTATTTAAAAACAACCCACAGGGTGGGGGTTGTATTTGCTTTGCGCTGGGCTGTACACTTCACCCATGAAGGGCAAACATTTTTCTGCCCTGCTGTGAGTAAGGAACCAAGAAGACAGTAGGGACTTTTTTTTAATCGAGTTTGGCTGCTTCATCCTGGCATTGGGCCAAAACGCTTCCATACATCTTACACAGTTTTATTGTCTCCAAGGGGGAAAATTGTAGGATATTTCCCCAATTTGCCATGCCCAGTGGAGTACAAAGCACATTAGACACTGTACTGGCGTTGGACTGAACTCCCTTCCCCAAATCTCACAAAGGCCTTCTACTCACAATGCATTTGTGCCTGTGCCACATTACAAACATTGGTGCGAAGGCAAAAGACCTGTTGGCATTCACACTTACTGTGCATCACATAGAGATCCCATGTCTCCCTTTAGCCACTCCTTCTTTAATGAGAAGTCCATCTGAATCCAGTGAAAGATGAAGCTCCAGTTTCAAACTATGGACGTGTGTTTTACTAATGCTTTCTAACCTCCCCAGGGATGGGTAGAGTAAAACATATGTTTTAAAAATCCCTTAGCTTAAATGTAATGACTACAGCCATCCACTGATCACACTATCTGTGCATTCAAGTTGTCACCATCAATGATGGACAATGCCTTGTTTCGGTGACTGATACACAGAGTATGAAAGCAGATGGGGTAAAGACCTCTATCTGCCCACCCAGTGGGGCTTAATGTGCACCAGACAACCATGAAAATAGCTAAAATAGAAATGGATTGGGGCCCTGGATAGATATGGAATCAGGATCAATCCTGGGCACCAGACAGTATTTATGCCCCGCAATTAGGCAGAATGGACAGTTTAACCCTCTTGGCCTGTACATATTTCAAGCTTACGCTAATCCAAATTTACTCTCATTAGTAATGGGGAATAACATAAGCATTCTGAATCTGGGTCAGGAAACCCCTGCAACCCTGGATTATAAAACCTAGAGCCTGGATGGCAGCAGTACATGACAAAATATACCTAGAATATCCAATTCCATCTCTCTTATGATGGAGAGTTGCTTAATTGTTTTTGCTCTGGACCAACCCATTTCTGAAAACTAGAGACCATGAGGAATTCAAGATGGTGTGGCTTGTTTGAATACCAGCATATTTTATTTACCTAAAATGCACTGTAAACATTAACATAGGAATCAAAAAGCAGTATTTTTCCCACATTTATGTGACAGAAATATTGGGCAATTCTACTTAATGGATAATGTCTTAGCATGCTATATTCCAACACTTCTCCAAATACTAACACTGCATGTGTAGGTAGACCTAACACATTTCATTGGAATAGACCAAAGGTGTAACCATTTTAAGACTACTTGACATTTCTGTTTGTTTGAAATTGCACATCTGCTTGGTAGATGTATGCACCTTGTCCAAGCAGATGCCAAAATCCTAGTCAGGGTAAGTCAGACACACACAAAATTTGTGCTCACCCTCTGGTAACTTGACACAAAGAAGTCAGGCTTAACTTAGAATGCAATGTGTAAAGTATTTGTGCAGCACTTAAAAGTGTAGTGAAAACACCAAAAGTTTAGAAAAATAGATATTAGTTTTATAAACAAAACAAGAACAAAATAACAAAAAGACAATAAGTAGAAGTCGAGATAGGAATGTTTAAAGATTAAATGTAAAACGCAAAAAACTCCTACAGGGGTTAGCTGGTCGTACTGGACAAAGCAAAGTCAAATGTTCAGTCTGACCATGATGGAGAATGGGTCGGATTGAGGAACCATGCAAGGCCGCTGAACACATTAATGTGATACTGTTTGCAACAGCAAGATGCGAGGAGGAGCCAAGTGATGTTTTTGTGGCGATCCCGTAGTTGAGGTGTTGCGTTGATTTTATTCAGTCAGTGGTGGAGGTGTGCTGCATCCAAAGATGATGCACCGAACCAAGAGGTGTTGGTTCTGGAGATGATCATTGGGTTTCTTAAGGAGATGTGTTGATCTTTCCTCACTGCAGCAGTGGTGATTCATTTGTTCTGATACGTCAGTTCTATAGGGCGATGCAACAGTGATGATGCATACATTCTGCTACACGCAGACAGGAGTTGTGTTTGTTCGACTTGAGCAAGCACCTAGGTCCCCTTCCAGGCACAGAAGCGGGTGGTGAGACTTTGATATCCCTTAGTATCAAATAGAAGAGGTACGTCAACAAGCCCTTAGAGATCACTCTTAGTACAAGCATAGTCTAGTATTTCATTAGCAGCATCATAGGGAAGCAGGAACCAGGGCAGCACAGAAGAAAAACAATTCTTTCAGAGCAGCAGTCCATCAAAGTGACAGTCCTTGTAGTAGCACAGGAGTCCTTCCTGAAGGAATCTCTTTACAGGTCCAGATGTGTCTGATTCAGTTGGGTCAGAGAACCATGGCTTATACCCAGTTGTGCCTTTGAAGTGGGGATGGCTTCAAAGAAGGGTCTATGAAGTGCACAGAGGTCCTTACTTCCTAGCCCTGGCTTCAGACTCTCTACAGGGGAATGTGTGGGGACAGAACACTGCCTTTTCAGGTGTGTCAGCTCCTCCCATCCTGCCCAGGATGAGCCATCAGGATGCATTCAAACACACCTAACCCTCCTCTGTGTGTGGATGTCTGGAGGAAATGTACAGGGTCAAGCTGTCACCCATGTCAGATGTGTCTTGGAGACAAGCTGCAGTTATGCAGAGCTTTAAGGGAAGAGAAAGGCCGACATTGTAAGAGTAAAAGAGATACCGATGATAGACGGAATGCAGAGCAAATCAAACATTCACCTCCAGTCAAAGGATGTAGGTTAAATCCATTGTTCTTTTGCGCACCATGCCACCCCAGTTTAGACCCAGCCATATGCAAATCAGTCTTGGCCCTGTGCCTCATGGGGACAGTCCAGCCTGAACTGACAAGCCAAGTCCTCGGAAACAAGCATCCTGGGACCGGTTTTAGGGTATCATTCCGAATTAGCCAGACTTGCTTGAATCCAGTTGAACAGTGAGTACGGGACACACTTCTGTGCAGGCCCTTCCCACTTAGGGTGACAAAATCAAAAAGAACACATGATGAACAGAATGCTAAACAAATGAAACATTCACCCCAGTCAAAGATCGGAGCTTAATCCATCGTTTTTGTTTGCTCAACACGCCACATCCATTGTTCCGGTGAAGACTTATTTGCATATAGCTGGTTTCAAACTGGAGAAAGACAATAGTGCCAGGTAACAATAAAATTATATGTATTACAAGGTGATCACTATCACATCTGATAGATATCTCCAATTATTTATTAAGTCTGCATAAACAATAAATTATATTATATACTACAAGCCTCTCTGGCCTGGGAAGTTGAGCAGGTCTTTCTTTTAAAAATACCAGATACAGTAATCCAGCACTGCCTATCAAGGCGCATTAACCCTTTAAATGCGGGCAAAATTTTCCAACAGTGCGCGTTTTATGGTTTTCACTCAGTTGTGTGAGTTATGACATGCTGTGCTAATTATAACTTGCAACTATAATTGGATTTTAAGTATTAATTTGTAAGCATATTTGTATTTTATCTGTGTTTTTTTGTAAGTGAATGTCTGAGGGGTTTTAACTCTTTAGGTGCAGAGACTTAACAATTACCGAGAAGACACTGTTTCAACAAGACAGGGCCCTTCTGCCTCCAGGCAGACTTGTCGTCAGTTTCTCGTTTACTCCCCTACCTGACAGGGTCAATACTGTATTACCCTTCTACAGTGGTGGAAGCCTGGTTGTCTAGGAGGATCCTGGAATTTCAGAGGAAAAGGCCTCCTCTGCATCTTCAAGTCAAAAGTAGCAGTGCTAAAGCTATCCTTTGTTCTGCTAACTATTATCCATTATCAGAGAAATAACCCTTCTCAGTGGTGAGCAGTTAACACTCATTCTCGTTTCCTGGGCTGAGAGGCAGACCATTATTATATGAGCCAGTGTTGTTACATTTCCTCTCTTAGCCACTGATGTGTTTTCCAGCTCAAGAGAGGTGATGAGTGACAGGACTGCTTTTAAGCCAGTTCTGGCTCAGGCAACGTAAAGTCCATTCCTCAAATGAATTTGTCTCAATTTGATTAGCACTTTCCTAGGTGGAGGTGAAAATGTGTATCCTCATCTAGGCCTATTAGGGTAAAGTTTTATACAGTGAAATAGCTTATGTTTTTTTTATTTCATGGGCAAACCCAATAGTTAGTCTTCCCAATTTTCATATATAAAATGTTTGCCTTGTGGGCACGTTTTCTGAATTGCAATCTAGAGTTCTGATATAATGAGTGTGAGAGGTCACACGATTTGAGAGAGGGTAATGAGATGTGAGTGTGAGGGAGGCTTTCTATGCTTGAAATAGTCTAACACAAGTCCTCTGGACACAATCACAATGGGAAGACCCTACATACCATGCATTAACCATTCATTACTTCTTCTTTAAATATGTGCTTTAGAACATCCACTGCAAATAGGAATATGTTTTGCGAACACAGGAAAAACACAGATGTTATCTATGTTGGGGGTTAAGTAACTGAAGTAGCACTGAGGAGCACGGATTTCAAAAGGATTGGAAAACACTGGGGGAATACCACTTTAGTCTAAAAAAACACTGAAAACAGGCCAGACTACTAAAAAGGGTTCCAAGCAGCTACAATAGATTACTGCTGACTTGCTTTAGCTTGGGCGTCCTTGCTGGGTGGGTGGATATATTCAAAGAGTTTGAACACCTAAATTAAATGCTCCGGCTTACGCTTGGAATGATAATAACACACCTTATGTATGTCCATGCCCTGCATTAATCACCTAGGGTCATAGGGTTATAGAAATGTGCTGTCAAGATTTTCTGTTCATGCTGTTGCTGAACACCCCACTTAATGATACTATGGCTAGCGCGGCTGAGGTGAAGAAAAACACTGAACGGATGTGTTAAGTTGTTTTATTAAACTGAATTTTAATTGTAATAATAAACGTTAATTTTTTAAACAGTGATTCTATTATTTTCTATGAGGTGAAATAAACTATATTATTGATTGTTTAGTATATATTTTGGTGTAAAATATATTTTTCTTTTATTGCATTATTATCACTGTCACGTTGCTTCTTTTTTGAGGCATTTGCTTGATATAAAACATACAAAAAGAGCTTTCATGCCAGCTTGCAATGCAAGGCCTAAAGGTTTTGCCAATTCTTGTTTCATTGTAGGGGTTTTGGAAATATAGACATACAAATAACTAAAGAGCTCACTCCGTGTAGTGAGTTGACAACACAATAATAAGGCCTTTTAATTATGGGCACAAAACAAATAGGTTGCAGTTCCTAAGGAGGGAGAGAAAGGTAAAAAGTTGAGATCCTAAGCAGAAAAATCAGGTTTCTAATGAAAGGAGGGAAGTTAAATCCTTCCTTTCAGAATGAGGGCCCTCACACACCCAGCCCGCTCAGAGTCATGCTTTATCATCAGGCATGCTCCTCGTCGGTGCTGCAATACCCAATGGGCACCATACGCAGGGTCTCTTTGGCGGGGATCTTTTATTCCTTGCCGTTTGTTGCAGTGTGTGTAAGGGGTCTAGAGAGTGTAGAAGTGCAGATTTGTAAGTCAAGTAGACCTTGTGAGTTAAAACAGGGAAGTGGAAGAGTCACACAAAATAATGTTAATGATCCTGCCTACCACTGACGACTGTCTGCAATGATGATGCAGTGTGTTGCGCTCAATCTCATGCAGTCAACATGTTTCTTGCCTATTAGTCAGGTGGATCTAGTGGCAATTCTTCAGGACCTAGTGAAAATGTGATATGTCTTCACTAAAAAGAATGTTAATGTTGTGTATTACCTAATTTTACTATTAGTTGCACCAAAAGGTGTGGTACCTGTTGATGCCGCGGTCAATCTATAAAGAAAAAATGAGAAAATCATTTAATTCAAGATAGCGTAATTGCCTAATGGATCGCGCCATCATACTCCCCTATAATACGCCACTATGGGGCGATTCCGATCTGGGTCAGAAAGCACTCACCGAGCCAGGTCCGGGGTGTTTTCCGACCGATCCGGACTCCTGCAGTCCGACCGAGCGAGTATGATGCGGCCGTATGCTGTCGGACTCAGTTCGGTCGGACTCGCATAGAAGTCAATGGATGCTGGTCGTACAACACGTACATGGGATACTATTGACTGAATGGGTACGTCGCGGACAAGTGCGCCCCCCCCTACAGTGGGTACGCGTCGGTGCCATCCGCACCGTACATGCCTGTGTTGGCCCCCCTGTGTCCGAGTCGTATGGCTATGGGTAACAGGGGGTCTGACACGGACCCCTGAAGTCCAACTCCGGGAGATATTGTTAGCTGGATGCTCTGACTCCATCCGGCTTTCTGAATCGAGCATCCTACTAGTTCGGTCGTGAAACATCTCCATTGCTCGCCACGGTTTGCTTGTGACCAAGTCCTACTGAGCAGTTCGGACACGGAAATGATTCGGACTGAGATTGCGCGCTTGTTCGCATAGTACTTTGACAGCTGGACCCGTGTACGACTCAGACGGAAATTCAACCTCTGAATCAGATCCAATAATGCTGAACCCGATTCAGTGCCCTACCGACCGAGAACGGAATCGGCCCCTATGTGTACACATGTAACATAGGTGAGCCTCACATTGTGAAGGTGGCTTCGACCCAGCCTGAATCAACCATGCTCACATCACATAGTTTAAACACAAAGTGCAGCTGTAGTGTCAAGTAGAATAGGTACAATGTGGTTAAAAACTAGTAGCAGAGCGGTTAGATCAGACAACTCACCTAAAAGCTAATCGCGACTGGCCCAATCAAATCACGGCATGTAATGCACACATTAAGGTAACGATTGTCCTAGGGAGGGGGCCGAAAGATGTGAACAGTTCATAAAAAATGGGTGGAGAAAGGAATCTCCATTCAGAGTTCAGAATAGGAGTCACAGCATCTGATCCAGCAAGGGTAGTAACTGAGGTGGCTTGTAGTCAGCGCCCCACGACGGCGTCCATCAATCACATTCTGGGTGGCACCCTGCCCACAGGCAACCACGAACCTAACGCGTAATGGCCCCGAGAGGCCATCCATGCAGTACGGGCCTCCAGGCAACAAACCGGCAAAATGCCATCCTTAGTAAAAACTTGTGACGATCAAGCCCCCGGTCGATGGTGTACTGCTTGTATCTGCGAACGATATCATAGCCTCGGATCTCAATGGCTCACCTTGTAAGGACTAAGCACTGTGGGACATGCAGCGGGTGGAGAAGGCATGGGTACTCACGTTAGGGTTGCGCCCAGGTGGCGGAAGACCTACCCCGCCTTGCCGGACCTGGGAGGTAAATGCACACCCGGTTGTGGTAGCTAAATACTCGCGGAGGTGGCCCTCAATCTGGTTCGTCTCCATAGGCGGCAGGTCACTAGAAAGTAACTGACCTCAAAGAGAGACAAGTAGCGGTGGCCATATTGAACGTACCTGTGTAGTGAGAATGGTATGGGCGCCATCTTGTAAGGTGCAAGTAGGCATGAAAATTCAGTTAAGTATTTGTTCAAAGCCGCAAGAGATCCTGATTGGGACAAAAATGCAAATTTGCAGGAAGCAGGTAATAAAGCCTTGAATGTGGTGTTATGTTTAAGGCAAGGTTACCACACCATAGGACACAGGTGGGGTCAGACGAGAACTGGCTGAAAAATCTAAATTAAGCCTGGAGAGTGAATTTCAAGGGGTCAAGGTAGTAGGACAATGTGATTGGGGTTCAAATCCAAAGGCAACGTGATGAAGCGACAGACCATTAGTAGCAAGACTGGATGCTGAATGATAAGAGCCTAAGCAAACCCTGTGAGGTGAAATGCCCTGAACAAGGTGGTACATGTGCTGCAGTTAGGATCTTTGCAGGGTACTACAGGGAATGTCTTTGTTAAGGCCATGCTTATCTGTGGCCAAACAATGACCCATCTTTGTTCATCTCTTGAACAGTGCCCCTGGGGTAATCGATAACTGTGCTTCCAATATCACCCATCTCAGGGTGTCGCAGGTTTTAATGTCTCAAAATGTGTATACAGTCTAGCGGTTACGCTGCGGCATCTAATGTTACTTTTGTGTTCGTTGATGAGTGGCTTGACGGTTCTGTGGTCATGTCTACGTAGTAAAGGTTGCAGGGGCAGGAGATCAGGTAAATGCAATTAGTGGTATCACAATTGGTATGTTTGGTCAGTTTCCAGGTTTAATTATTGGCAAAGGTTAACTCTTTAGTTTGTCTGGTCAGTGGACCAACAGCACATGAGCTACAAGGATAGTGACCAGCGACCGGAGGAAGTTCTCACAGAGGTCTCTGTGTGGGGGGAGTCTTGACTTTGGGTCTGGAATGTATAAGTATGTCCTTCAGATTGTTGGTGCATTTAAACGCAAACCTGGGTATCAGGAGGTGTAAATCATCCGTGTTGAGGATACCCCACAGTTTGCGTATCATGTTCCTGATCCTATTAGAGTCAGGTGTGAAGGATGTAACACATGTTATTGCCTCCGTAGGTTCTTTATGGTTGTTTTCTAGCAAGGCCTCTCTGTTGTTATTCCTTGCTCTCTTCATTGCCTGTGTAATTGTTTGCTGTAGATACTCTCGTTTATACAGATTGGCTGCTAGATTGTTGGCTTCTGGTTTGTAATCTTCAATTGAGCTACAATTCCTCCTGATGCAGAGGAACTGCATGCTTTTAATTAAGGGCCCAGTTCAGTTATTTTCTCCAGTAACATACATCTGTGTTATTACACATATGTTAAATCATTTACATTAAATGTATACACCATGGTAATAGTATTGAAATATGACCTTTACACTTTAGTAATAAATGTGTGTATTTGGTTTTATTAATGCAAACACTCTGCCAGCACTGCCCAAGTATAAATTAATATAGATAGAGAAAATATATGTGGAACCTGGGACAATTACCATAGATTCTAGACACATGTGGAGCGATGTTCTTCCAAAATGAAGGTGCATTAAGCAACAAACTTTGTCTGCTGATTTTTCTACCACATTTTCATTAATCTGGATCTTGCCTCGCTCCTTGTATTATATTGACCCCCAAGAGATGTTCAGTTTTTTTGGCAGGTACTATTCATTAGTGGGCATTACCTCTTTGCATGTGATGCATGTTTTAAGCATGTAACCTGCTGAGATGAGCAACCAATGTAGACCTATTACATTAGGAGAGGTTACGTTAACAACGTTATACAACAAAAAGAGAGTCATGTCAAGCTAATTCAGTCCTTTGATGAGTAAATGAGTAAATCCAAGATAAACAAGATGCTTTAGCATCATTTTAATTGAGAATGCTGTTGATTAGGGTGCTAATAATACTATCTAGTGATTGTTAATTATTCACCATTCAGAGGTCTCGGCTCACCAGTCACCATTGTGTTAGCCTCTATGCCTCTGAGGAGTTTTGATGTATTCCTCTAAAATATTAACTTCCTTGCTCTGCACATCCTATTTGTGTTGGTTTGCCTTTGGTATAGTGCGCACTGTCATTTGGCGACGTTCCGGACTGTTTAATAGCCAGGGACATTCCTTGGCACATATCTAATGCCTTTCCCATGCTCACATCACATCTTTTTGAAAGAATATTATATGAAAGAAATTACCCATTGAGTCATAGTTGGCAAAGGAGCCTAGGAAAGTTTAGTTTCAGATTCATGTAAGATGCATAATAAATGCAAATACATATATTTATTACACTGAAAAAAAACCTGTAAAACAAAATGAATCCCACCTGAGTTCATCAATAAAAGGTATACGTTGAAAACTATGAGTTAAATTCCTGCGTGGGATTTGTTTTGATGTATCCTACTCTGCGTGCAGAAGTCTAAATAATGATGACAACGTCTGTGGTAGGCACACCAGGAGTAATTGTGCAGCCCAGGAGAGTTGTTTGACTCTCCGGATTCAAAGGCAATTAGTATACATTGGCGCCTATATAAGAGCTCGTAGCTTTGGGACACAAGGGTGTATGTATGAGAGCATCTTCATCACAAAGCAGATTTCTGAAAAACCCTCTTAGCGCATGAATTAAATAACTGTGCCAAATGATTCAGACAATCATCAGAAATAGCCAGAAGGGCCTTCAGGTTATGACTTCTAACAAGTTCATGAGGTAAGAACACCTTAATCCCTGGCTTTCTCTTGAGTTCCTGTTCTAGAGAAACGCAATGGGCATATCTACTGCTTATTTTGAAAAAATGTAGGTGCCAGCACCTACGTATTTGAAAGGAGTCCATTGCAGCTGGTACCAGCAACTACTGTTCCTGTAACTGCTGCTGATTGCTAATAGTAGTGTTAGACCCGTCAGCCTTAGGGTGGTCTTCACCTATACGTTTTGCCCGTTTCTCTCCATTTTTGCTAAACTTCCTTATTGTGACCGTTATGCCTCTGTTGATTTTACCACTGCTAATAAGTGCTAAACTGCTTGTGCTTACATCCCTAAGCATGGTAATATTGGCATACTCCTAATTGGCCCATTTAGTTTACTTATAGGTCCCTTCTAAAGTGGTATACCATAGAGCCAGGGCCTTTAAAGTAAATGCTAATAGTGGGTCTGCAGCACGTACTGTGCCGGCCACCTAAGTAACATCTTAAAACATGCCCCAGGCCTGCATTTGTGGCCTGAATGCAATTTTAAACTGCTAATTTGACGTAACAATATAACTCAGTTGCCAAGTCTTGCTTTTCATTACCGTGAGACCTAGCATTTCATCTTTGGTATCTATGAAATAGAAATAAAAAATCCTCTTTAATGGTATAGTCATTACTAAATTACAATTATGAAAATGTTACTTTTGGAAAGTTAATCAAAAATGGATACCTTTGCTGATAACTATTTTGTCCACACCATTTTTGTAAATGACTACGTTTTTAATGTTCTTTACCTCATAGTTATCCCATTTAACTTTAATTATTTTTAACAACACATTTATACACTTTTCATATTCTTTAGACAAACGCCACACTTATGTCAATATTTCAAGCCCTCAAATTAAAAAAACAATGGACCTGAATCATATATAATACATCAAAATAATAACAAAACACAGTACTATAAACACACTTGTATTCTACCAGTCATTTGATTCAAGAAATGAATGGAGTTGTCCTATTCTACAATATTTTTAAGAGAACTCCTTATTTATACTCATTAAAATGGGTTGTCGCACCATATTGTTTGAATAGAGCAAGGCATCCAATGTTCCTTTTAGGATTGCCTGTGTGTGGTTATTAAATATTGCCAACTTCCTTGTGCAATAAGGTCAATGCGTTTCCAATTTCCCTTATAATGGGTTATCCTCAGGACCAACACTGGTTTCTGGACCGATGCCAGTTTTTAACTACAAAGACAATTCAATCATTTCGGTAAACTATGTCATTTCAAAGCAAGGGTCTATGTTTTATGTCCAAAGATTGCATCGAATACTTCAAGCCATCTGTAGGCTTTTTTTCTCTGTTTCTTTGCCTTAGTTTCAAGATATGGTTTGCAGACACCTTTCTTTTCATAAGGAATGATAAGCTGAATTCTGTACTACCTGCAGCTTCCTTATTGTAGCTTGGGCCCGATAACGATATTCAATTCGTTTTGCATCTGCCTTTATAAGTTTTTCGGGTACTGTTTCTACCAGAGGTTTGAAATTGTTTTTCTGCACCAGAAGCTGATTAACTGCTTTTATTAAATTAGTATGTTTTATCCTTAAAAAAAAAAAAAAAAGAAATGGAATACTATCTTACTCAAGATTCGAATCTTTGTTCACATCTTGTTTGAAACCCATATGCACTTAATGTCATCAAAATATCTATGCCATTCTGGTATGTTGTTAGGGAAAGGATTGTTATTGTATCTACATTTTCCTTCATATATTGCCAGGTACAAAACTGCCATTACCTCCACAAAAGAACATCCTATGGCGATCCCCTTTATATGAAAGAAGAAGCTATTTTCAAAATTGTTTTCAGTGCAAGACTCTTTAATTTTATAATAAGTTGTGTGGGAACCCTGTGTGGTCTGGGTCTTGCAACTAAATAAAATTCACGGGCTCTAAACCATTGACTTGTCGTATTTCTGCATATAGGGAAACCTGTTAAGAGCCACTCACCTGAATCTTAGGCAGTTCCCATAGGGCGACGCTAGATCCCTTTATTCCTCCTACGGTCTACCTAAAGTTCCTGACCCAAGGGCAAAGGGGTTTGGTACTGAGGAAGACAAACAAGATGCTGTGGTGCTCCTCTGTTGTAGCTACTGTAGGGTTTCAAAAAGGCCTGTCACCCATCTTGTACAAACGCTTGATCAGAGGAGTAACTGTGAATTGCAAAAGCAGTGTTTTAATCTACAATATAGGGCCACATGCATCAAGCATGTTTGCCCTTGTGCGAATCGGCCCATTTGCAAGGGTAAAAAGGCCTTTTCTGATGCATCAAATGCTTTCCATTCGCAACTCAGGTGATCGCAATTTTTTTGCGATTACCCAAATTGCGAATGCATTTAGGGAATTGCAATTTGCGATTCTCTAAATGTGATGCATCAAGCCTCTCCTAAATGCAAACTGTCCATTTAGGAAACGCTAATTACCATCAACTTCCAGTTGATGGTAATTTGCGCATTCTTTGAAAAATGCACAAAAGTGCATTTTTGATAGTGGCATGTGGCGTACACACATGTGCACACTTACCTTTTTGGGGGGTGCATCAGGAGGGCCTTAGGCCCCTGGCACCCATAGAATTGCATTCACAATTTGCAATTACCAATTTGGTATGCACAATTTGCAAATGCCTTCCCAATCATTCCTATGGGCCTATAGGCCCATAGGATTGAATGGAGTGACATTACCTAAAGTGATTCGCAATTTGAGAATGGATATTAAGTAATGTTACATGCATAAGTAATTGAGATTCCTAAATAGCGATTCCTTAAAAATGGCTAATTAGGAATCGCAATTCCTTGTGTTGATGCAAGTGGCAGATAGTTAATAAAAAGAATCATCAAAAATTATTTGTGTGTTGTTTCTTTGTACCCCAACAGAAATCTAGTAGTGCTCTGTCTTTCTAGGCAAAAGGCATGTGGTATCGTGAAGTCGGAGCATGGATTCTTAATGAATCGTTTGACAGATGTCAACACAATCCTCCTGTAGTGTCTCAAATGCTGCGCAAGAGATCTCTGGACACCCACTTATCATGCGCTGAGTCTAGGTGTCCCAATTGTAACCCATGTGTCAAACAGGAATCCACCCAACTTTTGCTCCTAGGGGGCACCAAACATTTTAATACCAGTGATGTTTATTCTTGGCCGAGCCATGCGAGTCTATTGTGCGCTTCAATAATCTAAAGGTCATTTAGTTTTTTAGAATCTACATCAACAGAGCTCAGAGCACAAGAAACAAGGACAGTTTTTAGCAAAAATCCCTGATGTTAGATTGTTTATTTTGTTGCCTTTTTCTTCTTCTAGGAAATCCAATGCTGGAGTGGTCCCTGGGTCATGACAGGATTGAGGAGGAACTGCAGCTTGAATCTGAGAACTGTTGGTAGACAGAACAGTGTGAAGAAGGGTCTCAGCAAAGGGAAGCCGGTGAGTGTGGGACAAAGAGGCCAAGCATGAAACTGAGGAAGCCTTTAAATAGAAGACAGAAATGTGTTTATCGAAATGAACACCTGTTAATTTTTCGCAGTTACTCTACATGAGGTTGATTGACAAGAGCACCTGCTGCTGCCGCCAGGGTCATGGAAAGTTCAACTTGAACAGAGTAATTTGACTTGATGTGCACATGCTGCTGCACCAAGGGTCATAGAACGTTCAGTTTGGGTAAAGCAATTAGTATTGGCACTTTCTTCTCAAGAATCTGATTAATATGTGCCACTGTCATGGTTACCAAGATTCTGGAGTGCTCTTTTGGATTTTTAACAAACAGACTATTTCAACAGTCTGTTAAGGCCAATAGTTCCCAGCATGCAACAAGGGAGGGACACACAGTAACCCACACCACAGAGAGAATATGCAATTTGGGGAAGGAGGGAACAAGAGAAAGGGGGAAATGTCTACCTGAATCATAAGGGCATAGAGGGTCATGAAGGGGCTGGAGTCAAATTGGAACCCTTTAATTTTATTGATACAATCATTTTTGTCTCTTAGATACAATAGTAGCTCTTTTATTCATGATTTTAAGAATAAATACACATATTGTGACATTTTCCAAAACCGAGTTACACCCTGAGACCATCATTTTTTCAGGGGGATTCCTTTCATCTTTGTGCAACTTTGGAAGGAAGTTCATGACTGGGATTCTTGGATTTACTTTTTTCAAGAATTCAGATTCTTTTGGGCCAATGCAACCTCTGTCAAATGCTTCTTGTAAAGTTACAGAGATTTCTCCTTGGATGTTCGTAGTTGGATCTGTTGGTACTTTGTGGCAACATTCTTGGTCTAATAATTGTCTGTGCCCCTCCCTGATTTCGTTTTCCTTTGACTAAATCACTACAGCACCACCTTTATCTGCCTGTTTGATGATGATTGTTTTGTCATTTTTAAGCTCTTGTAGTGCTATTTGTGACTATTTGTTATATTCTTTAAAAAAAATGTTTAATTTCAAGTGCTTGTTCAAGCACTAACACTTCTTTTGACATGTCATTTTGAGGTGGGTTAAAGTTTGATTTGTTTCATGGACCAAAAGAATTTGAGGGCCTCAGTATTGAGGTGTACAAAGTCAGTAGGTACTTAAAGGGCGAATGATAGCCCAATCTCTAAAAGAGAAATTTCTCCAACCATAAGGATTGGAAGGGTAAGTGCCAACTGGGCCGCAACCAACTTCTTTTAGCCTACCCTTACCTTATGATGGTCGGCTATATTTTTCAACTTTGAAACAGCCTTACACGACCTAGAGACCCATTAGGATGTCATCCTCCCATGGAATGGGACCACCCGCCATCGGTGTGGGGGGTCCCCTCACATACATTAGGATGCGCCTGCCACACAGGCGGGCGCATCCTGCATTCCTGACATTCCACATTGTGGTGGGTGGTGCACTCAGCACCGCCCGCCACAATGCCAGGAAGGCATGTTGTGCACTTCCATACACAATGTGGCAGGCAACGCGCGGTGCCTGCCATGTTGTGCATGGAACTGCAGGGGGTACCCTAGGTACCCCCCATGTGTACCCTGACCCTCCCGGAATCCCTGGGCTCCCACAGCAGACTCCGCATGTCTTTCGGAAAGGCATGTTCCAGGCCACATCCAAATATGGCTGCCCGTGTCTAACAGACACCGCCACAATATTGAACTCTTTTCTGCCCGGTCGACTTGTCGACCGGGCGGAAAAGCGGCAGATGGTCTTTCCGTCCGCCGCTGACCCCCCAGCCATAGTAATCTGGTGGGGGGTCTTTGCTGGAAGAATGGCGGGCGGATCGCTAACGACCAGGCGGGGGGCATCCGCCTGCCATCCTAATGGGGCCCTAAATATCCGTGGGTGGCACTTTGATCTCTTAGGTTCTAGTTTTGTTAAAAACTTTAAAAATTAATAGCTCCTGTTCTACTGATTGAAGTTTTGTCATTTTGGTGTCAAATAATTTATAAAACTTTACTCTATTTTTCTAATTTGGTTGGGGATTTTTCTTGCATTATGATTTACTTTATTGCTGTTTCTGTGTTGCATAAATACATCACACATTGGCTCTAAGTTAAGCCTGACTGCTTTTTGTGCCAACCTATCCAGGGCTATGCACACATTTGTTTAGTGACATTTGTGGTTCACTCTGCCAGGTATTTTGGTTGTTGATTGACCATGGCTAATACCTTAGTCTACAGACAATCCAATGTCTCACAACCAGCATACGTTTTCTAACCACCAGACTTACAAGTGTATCATTTTATCATGGTCAGCGTGATCAGTATGGATGGGCTGCATGTGCTCGTTCTAAAACAGTTTAAAAAATATGTTGGTGTGGTAATGTGATATTATTTTGATGTGCCCAAAAAATAGGTAGACAGCACCACCATGGGGTACACTCTAAATAATTAGTACAGGTGTTTAGAAATGGTTGCTTATCGCTAGAACATTAAAGGAATGTGTTGCTTGTACCTGAAAAGGAACCATATTGTCGACAATTCTAACTTAAATACATTGCTTTAAATGGCACAACAGAATAACACAAGACAAACCAAAAATACCAACAAAGTACAACAAGGCACAATACAGCAAAACAGAATGCACCACAATGACCACACTGTCCTACAATAGTGTGATGCAATAACACAGCACCAAAGACAGCATAAAAAATTCACATCACCACCACACCAAAATGTAAAACAATAAATGTACACAAATATTCTTGTCACACGTTATCACTTCCACAAAACTACTTTCATAATATGGTTGTAAAAAGTTTGCACCCCAAGTGCTGCCTTATTTTCCATTGAAGACTTGTAGGCCTATGTTTATGAAGCCTTTGCATTGTTCTTGTATCACTCAAGGTGACGCAAGGACAGTGCAAAGGATCCCTTCAGGCACAAAAACAATCCTGTCCATATCACAGGTATCCTTTCAATACGGTGCAAGGGGTGCTTCCATTGGCTCCAGGAAGCACATAGTGTGAGACAGCAGAAATTCTCCATATCTTTGTAAACCTGATTCATTTCTGTTCTCTCCCTTTCACGCAATGTAGATCAGCATCTTTGCTTGCTGCCCTCTATTGTGTGAAAGTTTAGTAAATGTGCACCATAATATAATGTCTGTGATCAGGTCCATCTTGGCTATGATGAACGTGATAATTATTACTAAAATATTACTATTACAATTTTACTAATACTGCTCTTGGCAATCATCATTTTCTGGAACTGTCACTAACAAAATTACCATAGAATCCTCTTTCCAGCTTTCTGTTTTCAAGTAATTGTTTAAAACACTATCATGACTGGAATCAATGGTTCTGCATGAAATAATCCGGTTAAAATCTGTTTGATGCTTGGTGTTTCAGACATTGTGATATCATTCTCTGGGTGCGTCTTTCAATATCACCAAAGAAAATGTTGGTTTTCAGAGCAAAGGTGTATAGAGAATTATGACTGTATTACAGACAAGGAGGCATTATGCATTATCTCTTTTATTTACTACCATAAGCAGCACTTTACAGAACAATGCAAGTAGAACTTTGAGTGAACACATAAGATAATTTTAGAATACTGCATTCCCATGTTATATATCCATACATTATCTTCTTCCTATTATGGTATGGCTACAAATAAGATCAAATGTATTCCTTTAACCAGATTGCTTCTTATGCTGCACCCAAACGATTCTCCATTAATGCTCCATAAAATAAACACAGCCTGTCAAATCTATAAAACATCTATAAAACATTTCAATTTCAATATATTTTCATTTTTCAAGTGCTTCTATACATATATATGACATTTTTTTCTTTCTTTTCCATACCTTGCTAACACTTTTAACTCAAAACACATTTTTAAATTAAGCAGACGTTCCCCCAAGTAAAGAAAAATAGGGAAGGAAAAGGAGCAATAATGATAATCTAGAAGTCTACAATAAAACCACAACTCTAGGGGCACCTTTGCTCTGAGAAATGCCATTTAATGTCAAAACAGGAGGCTAGATTTATGCTTGAAAGGCTTTCAAAGCAAATCCTTATTCATATTCCACAGTCTTAATCTAGAACTTTCTAATAATTCCTGCATTCAATCAATCTGCTGCTTTCACAAACTCTTCCAGTCCACCTCCTGCATAGTACACCTTTAAGACCATGCCATCCCCTATGAGCTTTAAATATAGATAACATAACTTCAACCTTCTGCATAACTGCTTTAACACACATTGAAATAGTCACTGTTTAAACTGGGAAAAATTGATTTATATAATATCAACAAGTGGTCCACACGTGCCCTTCTGCTCTCTCAAACACTGCACTTCCTTAATATCTCACAACACAAAAGTTTGAGTAAACAAATCTGTGTCACACATTGTCTGGCAAAACTTCAAAAAAATCACACCGTTAGGTGGAATGAGCCTATTGCTCAAGTGCCAGACAAAATATTATTTCCAACTTCCACGTTAGCTCTTTGGGAGCCCAAAACTCATAATTAAAAATTAGGTTGAAATCCCAAAGACTTTCATACCTAGTGCAGTGGCTGTCTCCTAAATCTTTGGTGGACTACTGGTTTGCCAAGAAAGTGTGAAAACTAGTCCATGGGCAGGAACATTGGCCTGGGTGTGGGAGGGTTTTGATCCCACGCTCTGTGCATTTACTCCATCCGTAAAATATCAAGCCCTAAGTCAGAAATTAAAATCTTTGGCTGAGATAAACCTACTTGTTGTATTTGACCCGTTCCCTTTCGATATTGGCCTGAAATTGCTCCTAGATACTGGCCTAATGTTTCCATAGATGTCCATTTGTTCACTATAATTATCTTAGTTTTTCTAATTTGGTTTAGGATTTTTATTGATTGTTTTTTTTACTTTCTTAGTTTTTGGTACTGTATAAATACTTGACACATTGCCCTATGTTAATCCTGTTTGCTCTATGCCATAGCTAACAGGGGATTCAGCTCTTGGAAATTTAGTGAACTTAGGGTTCACTTTGATAAGTTATTGTTATTAATCCTTGATGTACGCAACTGCACATCCCAAGAAATAATCTGCGTTCTTTCACATACCCTTTCAACACTTGTTCAAAGGAAAGCATCTACTGTCTGAGCCTATTGACCGAATGCCAAATGATATATTTTTAAATAAAAAGTTAACCAGAAAGCAAACAAGTCCTGCATTCTCTATAATATTTCCTTTTTCAACCTCCAATTGATGTAATTTAAGAAATGACAAGAATTGTAGTTGGGCTCTATATTCTTTTTCCCTGGCAAGTATTGCACTCTCAAACACGGGGGACCATTAGGATGGCGGGCGATTTTCCCCCGCCGGGCCGGCGGTAGCCACCGTCAGCCAAGCGGGGGGCGAACCGCCCACCATCCACACCAGAAAGACCCCCTGCCATATTAGGATAGCTGGGGGGTCCGAGGCGGATGGAAAGACCGTCCGCCGCTTTTCCACCCATCGACCAAGTGGAAAATATCTTTAATATGGTGGCAAGACACCGCCATCAATATTAGGATTCAGGCGGAGATCAGCCTTTCCATGGCGGCGTTGCCACCATTGAAAGACATGCACCACAGCACTGCTCGCCGCAATGTTAGAAATGCGGGATTCCCCCGACAGTGTGGCGGGAGCATCCTAATGGGTACGGCGGGACCGCCGCACGTGTGGCGGGCAGTCCCTTTAGCCGTTGCGGTGGCGGGCAAACTTTGGCCACCCGCCATCATAATAGACCCCATATTTTGGGCTTGTGACAAACCTCTCACACCTGCATCAACATTTCAGATACTTTCTTTGAAATGTTTTCCCCTAACTTTTTTATATATTTTACAACTGGTATGTTGTTCATCCTCTTCAACTCTGAACATTTTTCTAGAAACTATGAAGAGTAAAATACCCGGCTGTTATCTCCAGAAAACTGATATGCTCCTTCCTTAAATCTACTCTCTAATTCTTTAGTTTAAGTAATTTGTCTGTTATTTGAGGGGGTTAGAGCCTCGCTCAAATAATAAACAATTCTTGTCAATGTGCTTGATACTCTTTTAGCTTAATGCAATGCTTAAATTAATCATAGCCACTAATAATTACTCTGGCTGCATCCCAGCCCATCATTATTTTGCAAGGCATGCCACCTCAGTTTGGACTCAGCTATATCCAAATCAATTTTAATCCTGCTCCAATGGAAACATTCCACCACAAACTGCCAGGTCAAGTTCTCCATGAACCAGACACAGGCAACCCGGACTGGTTTCACCCTTATTTGGGCTTATCATCCAGGTATAGCTTAGTTCCAATGACACAGTGTGCAGGGGACCCACATCTGGGCACCCTGGTCCCACTTCGGTCATTGCATTAAAATTTACATAAAAGTGATGAATGGCTTGTTGTGCAAAAGAACAATGGACTTGGATACAGCCTGAGTGATTACCAGTGCTGAGATTAATTTTTGGCACACTGACCACCCAGTGTAGGTGGCAACTCAATAGACCACACAGGGCTGGTATGAGACCAGTGGTAGAGCAACGGACCATGAGTAACAAGAGGGAGGGGGCAGGGGCACTCACCCAGACAACTGAGGACAGAAGAAGGAGGGCAGGTGCATTAAACTGAAGATGCTGGGCAGGTGGGAGTGGGAGAGGTAGCAGAGCTACAACAGACTATTGAAAGAAAGATCGAGAGGGGAGGGCCAAGACAATGAACCATGCAGGGCAGGAAGGAAGGAAAACAGCCACATTCTTGGACAGAGGAGTGCAGGCAGGATTTAGTGGCAACAAGTTGACCATGCAAGGTGAGGGGCAATAGTAGCACAAAGGGCCATGTAGGGCAAGCAGAAGAGAGGCATAGCAGACCATGGAGGGCAGGAGGGAGAGCAATGGCAACAGAAATGGGCCATGAATGGCAAAAGGGAAGAGGTGGGGGAACCTTTTCTGACCATTGAAAGCAGGGAGAGGGAACAGGGACAGCTAGCGGACCACACAGAACATATAGGGTTGGCAGGAGGGTCCGAAGCAGCTTAATGGACCATGGTGGGAGGGGGAGAGGAATGTACACAGATAACAGAGGGGAGGGAAGTCAGGACAACCTGAGCAGAAATCTAACCGCATGCAGCAGGACAGCATGGGAAAGGAGAGTAGGCTGTTTACTGATGTCATCTATAGTGTAATTTAACATGTCATGAGTGATGTAATATGTGAAGTCATATTCAGTGCAAGGTAGCAGTGCAGTAGGAAAATCATTTTTCTTTGCCTAAGTTAGACTCTGTTTGACAAATATTCACAAAACTTTCTGTCTACCTCAACTCATTCCTGGAAAGTTTGAGGATGCTCCATCAAGTGGGGCCGAGAAAAAGGTATGCTAAACATGTGTTTTCCCTGTTCATTTTTCACAGGAAAATTGAACAGGGATACAACAAAAGCTGCTGACCGGAATTCCACCAAATTTGGTAGAATACCATGATCTTGCTCCAGAAAACGTAGTTTTTGAATAATTAAGGATCAAAAAGTTTGTAAGTTTCATACCATAGAAGATTTGCAGGACCGACAGCTCACCAGAGTGGATCTGATTGGCTGCCACTATATAAAAGAGGATGTAGTGGCAGCCATCTTGGTACATAGACTCTGTCCTGAGTACTTGAGAAAACATTAAAATATATATAAGACGGGATTGCAGGTCAGGGACACCCTGTCCCCATAGGCTACTGGGGGGGGTCGTTTCAGAGGGAGCTCCCAAGAGGCCATAAATGTATGTTTTTGTTATTTAGTCACAAAATTGTGGAGGGTCGATGAATCCATGGCAAAATTTCTTTTAAAACATGGTCTCATGCACTACCAAAAAATACCTCCTGGGTGGGCCATGTGTCAGTGTGTAGTATTAGATGTTTAAGGAAGTGAGATGCTTGGCCCTCCCTCCCTGAGCCTTTGGGAGGCCCCAGGGACCACATCCCCATGGCTGACACCATCAAAAAGGGAAGGCGGTGCGCAGCCCTTTTCTGAACGTGAAAAAGCCATGAGAAACACATACCCTGTGGCTGGCTCACTATGTTCCGGAGAACCCAACCCTGGGACACAGTAGATTCTCTGCTTGCAGTTTAGTGAGTGGGGAATACCTATCTGCTCCCACCCAGCAGGAGTTTTAAAAACGCTCTTGCTAGGTGAAAAACACTTGCTGAACAGGAGTAATGCTTGCTCCTAATGCACCCAAAATGGGTGAATGGCAGTAGCCGGCAGGGCTATTGGGGCCCAGGGGCTACTCCACTGTCTTGCTGGTGCCTTGGGTTGGCAAGGTACCGCACAAAGTAAGGCCCCAGTGATGGCTTCTCCAGGAAAATCATTCATTCAGCTGGAGTGCCCAAGCACCCCTTCCCCTTTAAAAGTAGTGGAAATTGAGTCCCTGGGGCCAATGTTGGCTTGAGGAGGGCCTGGGTGCCCTTTACTCTAATAAAACATAAAGGACATATGCAATGGGATGTCAGGGGACTTCAGTGGCTCGGGAGGGGTCCTCATGCCCCCTCACCTTTTAAAACAAAATACCTCACAGGATGAGGGTCCGACATGCCTTACAGGCTTGGGGAAGAGGGCTGCATGCCCCCTCACATAATTAAAGAAAAAGCCCCAGGTGATGAGGCATCTGAGGCCCTAAAAGCCAAAGTAGGGGCTTTCATGCCCACGTCCCCAATATTGTTAAAAAAGCCACCTTCTGCCAGCAATCAGAATGGGGCTTGGCAAGGGTGCTGGCAGTGATACTGGGGCCCTGAAGCTCCCCGCTTACCCCCCACCACAAATATGGAATCAGGGGATCTCAGGTGGGCAATAGGACAACCCCAAAAAATGTAAAAAGTAACTAATAGTAAATGAGCAGCAGGAACCGCTCATTTATTATTCACTGCTTTTAAGAATGCGTGCCTCATAATGCCCTAGGGCACTTAAAACTTGAATGGTATCATGCTTGTAGCACCCCTGGAAGAGACAAGGGCACCATCACATTTTTAAAAAGTTGTGTGGTGCTACAGTAAGTGCAGCAGCCCCTAAACAACTTTAAAAAAGCAGTAAGTATCCTGGGTCATTCAATCCATGACCCCAGGTGTGGGCATAACTCACGCAATTCTGCAAAATGTAGTTTAGTGGAATTACCTAAGAATGTTCAGGGATTCTACAGAATTAAACCAGAAGTGTAATTGTACGTTTAGAGCTTTTTCTTAGTGCTTGGACACGAGGAGGTTTTTTATGCAAAACATAATAGTACTAAATGCGACAGAACATGAATAGCAAGCACACATAGCCACGCGTGCTTGATACATGTGCTATTGGATAAGAATTTCTCCCTAATTTAGGGGTTCTTTAGGATGGCGAAGGGACTGGAGTCCGTCCGCCATCCTGGTGTAAATTGGGACCGTCCACCATTTAAAAAAAATGTATTTAAAGAGTTTTGTATAGCGCGAACAAGACCCTTGAGTATCAGAGCGCTTTACATTACATGAGGTAGATTAGAGACAAGTCTTGTATAGTATAACTATACACAGTTATATGACGTAGGTAAGCATACATCCATAAAGGTAATATCAAAATACACAGTTAACACAGTATATATAGTGACAGGCGGTAGATTTGGGATATAACTATCTGTATGGTGAAACTGGGACTTCCTGAATGCCGAAAGTTGTTAAATTACTTTTCCTGTGGATTCTATCTTCTTCATTTCTGGGTCAAGGATTAGCATAGTAATAATCAAGGCTATCCCCCAAACAGCTGTAAGACTATAAGTAACGGGTTAACACAGTATGTACAGTGATATGAGGTAGATTTGGGATACACCTTAGTGCAAAAGCTTTTAGTTAACTTATCCTGTATATTTCATATTTTCCAATCCTAGGTCAAGATTCGTGTAGTACCGCCCGCGAGTATCCCCAAAACAGCTTGAATTTCTTTTCACTTCCCTTGTGTCTATGTCTTGGTCAGAACTATGTCATGGTGCTAAAGATGAGGTGTCTTGTGTATGGGAGGAACTTGCTTATTAGAAATATTTTAGTTTCCCTCTTAAAGGTTGCTGTGTTTGTTATTTTTCTAATGTTTGGCAGAAGAGAGTTCCAGATTCTTGGGGCTGTTCCTGAGAAAGCTCAAGCATAAGTTTTTTTCTTCCTGAAAATCGGTGGGCTGAGTACCAGCTCTTTAGCTGGTCTATTTCCTCCAGATACTTCAATTTTCTGGGCAAGGTATCTTGGGGTATTGTAGTGAAGCGCTTTGTGGGTGATGCATGCCATTTTTAGCTGAATTCTGGCTTTGTAAGGAAGCCAGATTAATACTTTCAGGTGTGGAGAGACATGGTCGAACTTCCTCGATCCGGTGATAATTCTTGCAGCTGCATTGAGGCAATCTTTTAGTGGTGCTGTGGAAATTTTTGGTAGACCAGCTAAAGTAGTGCATCCATATTCAACCCTCGAGATAACCAGTGATTGGACTGCTAGTTTGAGATCCGCCTTAGAAATGAATGGTTTCACTTTTCTAATGTAGTTCAAATGAAAACGGGCACTTTTTGCCATTGATTTGATGTGGGCTTTCATGTCAAGGTTTTTGTCGAGTGTGATCCCTAGTGATTTTGCCGAGTCAACTAGGGTAGGGGTGCAGTTAAGCGCGTGATCATTTTGGACCATTCCTTCACCTCTGTGTGGTTCTTTGGTTGTGAGATTAGTAGGAATTCTGTTTTTTGAGCGTTTAGCTTCAGATGATTGTTAGTTGACCATTGTAATGACTTTTTGTAAGGCCTCATCCATTAACCTGATGTTTTCCAGAGACGCAATCTTGATGTATATCTGCGTGTCATCTGTGTACATGTGAAAGGATATTTTGGAGTTTCGGAGAATTTCTGTAAGAGGTTCGACATACAGGTTAAACAGTGATGGAGATAATGTAGATCATTGAGGGACTCCAATCGAGTTAGGTCATGAAGGTTAATGTGATTGGTTGACCAAGAATCTTTGCGTTCTATCCATGAGGAAGGATTCAAACCATTTCAACACATTACCCGATATTCCCATCGTGTTATGGAGCCTTTTCAGTAATTTTACATGCTATACTGTGTCAAATGCAGATGACAGGTCTAGGAGGATGAGTAGACATGTTCTATTGTGGTGATGGGCCTGTGGAGCATCATCGACAATATGTAGGATCGCTGTTTCCGTGCTGTGTCCTGTTCTGAATCCCGACTGGCAGTCATCCAGCAGCGAGAAATTGGCTATGTGTTGGCTCAGTTGTTTTTGTACACATTTCTCTATTAGTTTGGCAAGTACAGGAATGTTGGTCACCAAGCAAAAGTTATTCAGATCTGCCGGGTCCGCTGTAGGTTTTTTGATGATGGGGACGACTTGACCTGTTTTTAGGCATTCTGGAAGTATCCCTTGGGAAAGAGTGGCATTTATAATTTTCGTCCATATAGGAATCACAACATGGCTGATTTCTTTCAGGCATTTTGATTGGAGTGGGTCAATATAGTGGTTATTAGGTTTGATATCTATAGCGTTTAGGTGATTTTTCTGGTCTAATAACTTGAATGTATCCCAATGTGCCTTGTTTTTTGCCCTATCATCATTAATTTTAGAGTTGGTATTGCTCGTTGAGGGTGTTTGGTTGTCTAGGTTATCCGCTGCTCTCCAGAGCTTACTTTCCAACGTGTTGGCTTTGCCGGTGAAGAATGATGAGAATTCTTAACAACTTAGTTGCGTTTTTGTGATTTCTTGGGCCGATTTGACCAACTTATTGGGTTGTTGTTTTAATATCTCGAATAGTTTCTGTGGTCTGTTTAAGGCGATATCCAGTTCTGATCTAACAAATTCCTTTTTGGAGTTGAGGATCTTTTTGTGGTATTCTTTTCTGATTTTTCTGAGGGATTTCTGTTCGGGGGTGATGGGTGTTCTCTCCATTTTCTTTCCGCCAGTCTCAATTTCCGTCTTTCCTCTTTCAGTGTCCCATTAAACCATGGATTTTTCACCTTCTCAGTAACTCTTTTCAGTTTTAGTAGCATGGTGGTGTTAACTATATTCGTTATTGATGAAGTGTAGTGGTCCATTAGATCATTCACGTTCTGCATGTTGTTAAGTGGATTTAGGTCCTTCTCACAAATTTCTAATAGAAGTTCAATGTTCGAGTCTTTAGTGTCCTACATCCACTTTTTGAGCTTATTAGGTTGTGTGTTCTTGTTCTTTTTCTATGTGGGAATTAGGAAGGTTTTGGCATGGTGATCTGACCAGTCGCACGGCTCTATTGAGAGGACTGAAGTGTTATCAATTTTTTAAATTATCCAGTCCAACAGAGCTCCTTTCGAGTGAGTTGGCTAGGTGCATGCTTGGGAGAAGTTTAGCTCCGCTAAAAAGTCTTTAAAAGCGTTGACCTGTTTGTCATTGCTGTCGTTCCAGTATAGATTAAAATCCCCTCGGAATATGTTATTTGCGTCGGTGTTAGAGTTAGCCGTGATGATCTCCATTAGTTGTTCTATGAAATACATATTGTTTCCTGGTGGGTGATAAAGTGCATGCAGGTTGCATCATTGGTTGTTAGCCGATCTTATATTGAGACCTAGGTTTTCGCAGGATTTGAGTGGTTCTGATTGTATCTGGCCTACTTCTATATCTGAACGGTGGATGCAGGCTATACCACGCCCTGTATTTTTTAGTCTATCCAGTCTCACAATGTTAAACTGAGGGGGCACTAGTAGATCCATGAACGGAGATGATGATTCCGATAGCCATGTTTCCGTGAGGATTGTCATGTTAATTTCCTGGCTAATGATGAGGTCAGCTATGTCTGAAACATGTTTAGCTGCGGACCTACAGTTGAGCAGTAGGCATTTCAGTGGTTTCCCAGCGCTATTTGGGTTCAGATTTTGTGGCTTGGTGATTATCTGGACTTGTTGCAAGTTACTAAGGTTGGGGTTCCTCTCGTTCTGTCTGGATGTTCTGTTAGCATCGATCTGGACTGTTCTTATTTCATCCCCTCTACTGCGGTCTGTCGTCTCATACTCCCAGAGTAAGGATAGGGTTTCTTCTTCCGTTAAGTCTTTACCTTTCCTATCTGGTCAATTATGCCTATATGATAATGGCATCGCTGTCTCATTACTCTTTCTTCGAGAGTTATATAATAGTTCTTTGATGTGCTCGACTTTGGTGTGGGTGCTTTCTGTAGTTTCACGTAACTTTTGCATCACTTGCAGAGTGCTTAGTATGTCCTGTGACATGTTGTGCATTTTTGTTTGAAGCGCTTTGATTTCTCTCAGGGTCTGAGGTGATGTATTGGGTGTGTTCCCCCGCTTATTTCAGGATTCACATTTTGCATTCCCGTTTTTTTGCTCTGTTCTCTTCATCGGGATCCTTTTCTTTTTTAAATTAGTTTGGTTGTCTGCTCAACCTTTATTTGCATTGTGGGATGCGCTATCCAAGCTTTGTGCACTTAATACCATGTTTGGGTGAGATACATTTCGTACAGTTTTAGATGTCCTTTGAGCTGGAGTAGAGTGGGGTATGGATGGGGTGGAATCTTCCATATCTGTTATTTCCCGGTTTTCAGAGAGTATCCTAATCATCAGAGATGCTCCGTGATTGAGGAGAGGTGTCGGTTCTTCTCTCTGATGACTCTCTATATATTTTTTCGCATATCGTGTAGATATGTCTGTTCTATCTGTATCATACTTAAGCGATGTGCTTCCTATTCCGGTTGTGTCTGTTAATTGCGTAGACTGTTGTGGTTCCTGAGGCTCTCTAGTTAGTATGCTGTCTGTGGTGGTAGTGTCCCCGGAGTCTAGAGTGTCTTCTTGTGGACTCAGGTATTGTTGAGATCTTGAGTTCTCTGCATATCTTTTTAAGGTTGAGAATACGTTGTCGAATTTTTCTAATCTGAAGTTAGCAGCTTGCATCAGCACTATCCCGTTCTTGTAAATAGTTATGCAGAGGTCTGCTCTGCACCTTGGTGATGAATTGGTCATAGTTTTTGTGACATGTGGGATATTGGTTATAGTTTTCATGTTGAGCATATTAGTAATGGCATTGTGCCATTTAGCCATTCTTCTTGTAAAGAATATCATGTCATTCACGATAATGTCTTTAACTATGTTAAACGAGGGGTCAGAGATCAGCGTGTCTGGGTTTTTCCTCATTTGGTTATGCTTGAATTTTTTTGCTGCATTCTTGGATAGTTTGGTTGGATACTTTATGATGTGAGCGTTCATGCTTACTGGCTCTAAGTAGTTGTCCGCCATATTTGTTGATTGGTAAGGAGAATTACAAATTAAGGAAATTTTAAGGAAACATTACAGTGAAAAAGCAAATGACCCCATGACACAGTTCACCTAACTTGAACACAGCTACAAAATGTGACAACTGTATATTATCCACGGTTATCACGGGTATTCAAAATCAATACCTGAAGTTCATTGTTATCCAAATTGATACCAGGTATACAAAGGGTCCTTTTGTGGTGAGTCTCATTGGTTTTTCATAATAATTGTTATATAAAGAAAACATATATCAACAGTGTTTTTAACAGTTCTTTTGTTGTGACTTGTGGTCCTCTATTTTAAGTTCCTCCTTGTACCCTCCGATGAGAGTTAGTTGGTTTTCCCACCTCCGCCTATTCTAATACTCAAAATTCCTATGTAAATGGGTGTTAGTCAGCAGTGCTGTGAAGCAGTCTGTTGATTTGCTCACATTGCTTTCTAGCTTTCTAGAGTTGGAGCAGCATACTGGCTGTGTGCTGTTCATGCCTTCACCAAGCGATAGATTTCCCACCACACAACCTGCGTGCCATTGCCAAGCAGCTTTTTCATGCTTCACTCCTTTTCACGTGCTGCAACCCTTGGACACTTTGATGTCTCTTTCCTCCTCGCTCCACTCCATGTGCCATTGCCAAACAAAGATTCTATCTGCTCTCTTTGTTGCTTTGCGCACAAGCTGCATTGTGTGCTGTACTTGCGAGCCTTCCTCATGCTCGAGTCTCCCATAACAGCAAAAAATGCAACGATTGACCACGAGAATTTCCTAGCAAACAATAACAACTTTAAGTTAACATGGATACGGTAAGAGTACCTCCGTCAGCTCTCTGTCCTTATTTTGAGGTTGTGGATTGATGTTGAGAAAAGACTGGCTGCGTTGGGTTCCTGATATGTGACTCCTTTAATTCAGAGTTGCCTTCTTGTTGCTATTTGCACATCGCTCATCGTCAACATTAAGTTCTTACAGATAACTCGCACATCTTGACAAGTTGGAGTTGAAGGTCCTTTATTAGGTGTGAAGTAACAGGGTCCCATCCACAACATCATCCAATGGCCAGCTCAGCGTGAGTCCACCTCACTCTGGAATCATATGTGCTTAGCAACATCCCTAGCACTCAAGAACTGGTGCAGTGGTTACAGAATACCACATAATTCCTTGGTTACCGAACACCAACTCATTTATACTGATAAAAAGCAACACACTTTTTCAAAGTGGCTGGGTGGAGCTAGGAATAGTTGCTTGGGGAGAAGATGTAATAATAATAATAATAATAATAATAATAATAATAATAATAATAATAATAATAATAATACTAATAATAATAATAATAATATCATCTATGAACATGAATTATAACCCAAGCTCACCTCAGTAGTTAGTGAGCATATTTATCCACTACAGGATGAAAAGCTGAGCTGACTCACCTGGGATGTGAACTCACCCTCTGCGTGTGTCTGAATTGATGGAGGTGAAGGTGATATCTACTGATTGCAGAAACAATAGTTTGCATAAATAAGTGCATCAATATAAGGGGACAAGTTAGTAAGGGCACAAAATACCTGGAGTAAGAGAACAATTCATTCATGAGTTGGTTTTTTGGGTAATTTATCCTAAGTAAGTGTCATGCGCACCTGCTTCATCTGATGGCATTGTATCTTTTTTTCACAGTGTGGACTGGGATCAGACATGGAAGTCATGAATAATCAGAGTACAGTGAAAAGCTTCATCTTCCAGGCTTTCTCCAGCCATCAGGTAGTGCAGACTGTCCTCTTCTTTCTCTTCCTGATGGATTACCTTTTAATTATTGTTGGAAATGTGGCTATAGTCATTGTCATTCATTCAAATTTCCATCTCCATAAACCTATGTACTTCCTGCTCAACAACCTATCTATCCTGGAGATCTGGTATACAACAACCACCATTCCCAACATGCTGGTTGGCCTCTTGCAGGATGTGAAAAGAATCTCTTTTGCTGGCTGCTTCATCCAGTTCTATTTCCTGTTCTCCTTCGGCAGCACAGAGTGTTTCCTCCTCACACTTATGGGCTATGACAGATTCCTGGCAATTTGCAAACCTTTATATTATCAAAAACTCATGAGCAGTCGAGTTTGTCTGCAACTAGCCTTGTCCTGCTGGGTGGCAGGATTCCTCTGGTTCCTGGCCCCTATCACACTCATATCACAGCTGCCATTTTGTGGCCCAAATACAATCGACCATTTTCTCTGTGACCGAGGCCCACTGATGACCCTCTCTTGTAAACGCGATTATGTTACAGAGATCACGTTCTTCTCCTTTGCCACTACAATGAATGTAAGCACCTTCCTGTTCATCTTGATCACCTACATGTATATAATATACACCATTTTGAGAATGCCTTCTGCAGCAGGGCGCCAGAAAGCTTTCTCCACCTGTTCCTCTCACCTCATTGTGGTGTCCTTATTTTTTGGATCTGTCATGTTCATGTACATGCGGCCAGCAGGGAAGCACTCACTTTCACAAGATAAGGTGGTGTCCTTGCTTTATATAGCAGTAACACCGCTACTAAACCCACTGATATATACGCTCCGCAACAATGAGTTTAAACAAGCCTTGGCTAGGATGCTGCGTAAGGAATAATCAAGAATGATATATTTACACATGCATGTATTTTCTGAATCTTAATCTAAGAGGATTAGAAAAAAACAAGTGTATTTTCATTCATAAAAACATCCAATCGTTTTCAACCTGTCCACCCATTACAGTATTGATTTAACCTACAAACAATGTTACGCTGCAACCTAATTGTAGAATGTTGTGGACTGGTTTGCTGAGAGGCCTGCTGGCAGTAACACTCCCACTGAACGCCCATGAGGCGTTGATGATGGGGAACAATGTACAGAAATAAAATCAAATCAATATCCAGTTAGACTGGTGGGGAGGGTCTGTGGAAAAATAGTCACAGCAATACTTAAGAAACCCTCCAATACACTCTGGTTTGCGGTTGTGTTCTATTAAGCTTATCAAAGTTATGAAAAACGCTTGGTTAATAGCCAGATGGAGGGAGGATGGATGTTAGATATTTGGAGATATAATAGATTGCTAACATTTTAGCAGGCATAAGAAACCTTTGGGGTTATTCTGAGCCAATTCCTACAAAAATGAGGCATTTGGTCCAACTGTCTAGAAGCACTACCAGAAGCAAATATAATGCCAGGGATGCTGAATATGGTGGAAGGCGGAAGATATTTCACAAATTACTACACCTCAATGAAAAGGAAACACAGAACGGGTATGAGGGAAATGATCAAGGGAAGCAGCGGACCCCTGAATGACTATAAGTTGGAATAAGGCTTCTGCACGAGTTAAACAAATCTCAGGTATTGAGCATTTCAAACCTCAGTTAGATCTGGTTATATCTCTGAAGTATTATTTTTCTTTTCTTTACATTGTCCTCCTTCATTATTCTCCACTAATACAACTGGATACATTCCTTCACCTAACGCCACAACATCCCTTCTCCATTTCTTTATCTTAGCATCCCATTTTCCCTCTGAGTATCTACTCACTGTGTTTCTGTACCTATTCTCAGTCCTATCCTTATCTCTCTTGTATGCCTCATGTTTCCATTCTTCAAGTGCTTCATACTTCATACGTTTCTGTCTTGGTTTTAACTCATTCATTTGATATCTCAAATTCTCTAAAATCCTAATGTTGACAGTACCATACTCTAGGAAAGCCATATTACCATCTCTTTCTGTATCCTTCACCCAATTTTCCAACCTTGTACACGAATGGCAACTCCTTTCTAGCGACATAAAAGAAGCAGGCATACCATTAGAAGCTACAGGAATTCCTTCACTAATAGGTATAGGTTCATATTCTCTAAATAAAGTCTTCACAAATTTAACAATTTCATTTTCTGTCGCCTTATTTGAGAACCTCTTCTGTACCTCCAATTGGTTCACGCTGACCAATACCAGTGCGATTCACATCAACCAACCAATAACAACACAACACTCTTGTGACGATTCACATTAATTAACCAATAGCAGCGCAGCTTTCTGTGATGACTCATGCTAACTACCTTATTGCAGCGCAGCTTTCTGTGACGTCAGTAAAACTCCTGCAACTGACCCTCCCTTTACAAAATGTTTCTGCAACTATTTACAAACTTTTTAGATAAACAAGGTTAGAACACATAGACATTCCAGCGTGTCTGCTCCACTAAAAGAAGATATATACAAACTCTCAATGAATACTCCTGCTAATAGTAGAATCTCCGACCAGAGTGATTCTACTCTCACTCAAGTAAACACTTTTGTGACTTCTCCAGATGTGCTTTCTAAAGGTACCCAAATAAGTATCTACTATACTAACTCCAAAGTTCGCTGTGCAATACTGACAATACAACTATTGCTCAATACTTGCATCAACAGCAGACAACGCAATACTTAGCATATGCCACACTAAGACATGCCCTTGCGCTAATCCCGGGATCTTAGGCCTGTCCTGACCTGCTAAAAAAATTCCTGTAAGGTCAAAAAATGATGCGAGTTCATGTAACAAAGAGTACGAAAGGTTAATAACAAACAAAAATTCTCATCTTAATCAATTGCCATTATAATCAGTCAATCCTAATCTGACCACCAAAAACTGATAGCACGTGACACAGAGGGAAAAGAAGATTTCTGGTAATCAAAGCAGAGCATAAGATTTATACCATGCGCTATAACACATAGTTGCCTGGTGTTTTGCTTATTTTTCACTAATATCACTGGGATCCTGCTAATCAGGACCCCAGTCTATCTGCTTTCTCCCTAAGTGGTTGTGTTATGTACTTAGGTACACTCCGGATTGGATACTGGGGTACCCTTGTCAGTCCCTAGTATAAGATACACATGTACCCAGGGGTTAGGTATCCCAGAGGCCTCTCATGGGCTGAAGCATGCATTATGCCACCCATGAGAGACCGTGCAAAATGGAAGTACAAGCCTACCATTGCAGCCTTTGTAAGATGGTGCATGCACCACCTACTTTAGATGTAGGTTTACTATATCTAAAGGTCGCCTCTAGCGGGCCTTGATGATCCTGAAGGCAGGGTGCTGGGTTTTACGTGAGAGGGTGCCCTGCATGAGCAGAGCCCATCTGCAGCCTTTGTGGACCATTCTCCCGGGTTGTTGGTGACGCAGCCAGACATATAGGTAGAGGTGCATTATATGCTCATGTAAAATGCTATCTTGAATACGGCTGCAACGAAACATGTTGTGTTTGGTATCAAACACCTTGAAATGATAGCTCTACTCTGTTAACCAGTGCGGGTGGTATGATTCCACCCTTCTGAAGAAAGCTTCATGGGGTCCCTGGTCTTCCTGGTACCAGCCTTCTCAAACCGGGCAGCACAAAATGGTTGCTGCAGACCAGAGACACATTTCTGCCCTCCTACTGCTGAGCAAAGCCCGAGCAGGGGAAGAGCGGACAATAGGCATCCTGTCACAGGGAGGTGCGACCACCTCCCAGACAGAATTTAGTGTGTTGGGGTTGGGTGGGTGCACTTCCAAAGTGCCTGAAAGTCTGCATCTTGGGCACACTTGGTGTCCCTGTGCATAGTCCAGTTCAAACCAGTCTTGGGAGCCATTGGCTTCTGCTCTGGCGTGAAACTGGACAAAGGACATGGGAGTATCCTCCCCACTGTCCTGACTCTCCCCTGGGGGGTCCCCTCAATCTGGCCAACCCTCTCTCGTGGGTATAAAAGGGCTTACCTGGTTGTAGGGCCCTAGATTCGACATGGACAAGATTCTGATCAAGAAACCACTGACCTTCGACCATCTGAACACTCTGGACTTTGACTGGGCCCGACTACATCTCCCTCTCTGTTCAAAGCATTGGGAGTGCCCGGGCACCATACAAGCTTCATGCATGACCTGTGGAGCATCAAGGAGTCCCTCCCCTGCATTCGCAGGCACCGTAATGCAACTGACCAGTCTGTTGATCCTGAGCTCCTGATGACTCTGAAGGCTCCAGCAACACAGGAGGTGGGTTTCTGCATTACTTGAGGTTGAGCTGCCCTCTCACTGAGATTGAGGCCAGTATCCCACGTGGGGACCACATAACCCGAACCCCTGTGCACCATGTACATTTGAAAGTGCATATGGTTGTTGGCGTTCCCTACTAAGTGCATTGGGCTATCAGTAGCCCCAACCTCTGTGAACATTTTGTACAAAGGACTTTGGCCTCCTTACGCTCTGTGCCCTGCAAGTTACTGTTTTTTGAAACTGTTAGAGGTCCCCTTGCGACTCCTGTGCCTTCAGCCTCTGGGTCCATTTGAGGGACAAAAATGGTTTTCTTGGCTCCCCTGGTTGCTGTAGGTCTGCCCTGAATCCCCTTGCTGTGATGAGTCTCCTGGTCCTTGCTGGACCCGACGGTGACCTTCCTCAACCTTCTTCGTGGTTTGCCGCTGCCAAGACTTGTTGGTGTTCCTGCCGGTCATCGACCCCTCAGCACTTGACATCCTTTGTGGGACAGCTCGCATCCGCTCCTGGTTGTTCTCGACACCACCTGGTCCCTGAGGCTGCAAAGTCAAGGTCTCCATCTTCACACCTGAACCACCCAACATCGGTGGGCATTCGTCTATTGAGCCCCTGGTCACTCCTGAGTGACCCAGTCTCTGTCCCCTCTGCTTTCAGGTGCCTTCCATCAAGAATCCACCTGTGGGTTCCACCAGACACTTTTCTTCTTTGCATCAGTGGAATTTCTTTGAAGAACCCATTGAGATCGACAACGGTTTCCGACGCCACTTCAGCCCTATGCACCCAGCTTCCCTGTAATAGTTAACTCTGGTACTTCAGTATTCATTGGTGGGGTAGCTCTCCAACCTTCTATGCTCCAAAGAGTTTCTCCTTAATCCACTGGGAAGGGTCCTTAAACACTGAAACTGCAACTGTGATTCTCCCATTGAATTGTATGTAGCAGCGGTCGTGTTCTCACACTGCACCCGTCCTCCATGGGGTCCCTCCTTACTCACCTTGGGGTCCCTGCGATTCTACAACCTATAGACATTGTCTTGACTCCAGCCGTGGTTTTTAATACTACTATCTTAGTTTATGGTTTGGTCACCCCCTGGACCCTACTGTGTATTAGTGCTACTTACGATTGTTTCTGTGCTACCATATTGTGTGCTTTGTGTTTATCTGCATGTAGCATATACTGTGAGGTATTTAAAGTGTGTCATAATGATAAATACATAATTTGTATAACTACTGTGCCGTTCTCCTTTCATTTAGCCAATATAATAAGGTTACATTCTGGTAAAACAAGCTGCTTAACCCCTTCCACACGGGGCTAATTCCCCCACGGTGCGTGGGGGAGAGGCCGCACAAGGCACCGCGGTACTCATGATGAGTCCAGCTCGTCATGATGCACAGTGGAGCTGTGCTCATGACGAGCTGGACTCGTCATGACTCCGCCCACTACAATAGAACCCCAGCAAAGGCGGGGAATTAGCCACACGTGGGAGTGCCGCAGCCCTTATGATGAGCTCAGCTCGTCATGAGCACAGCTCCACTCTGCCACATTATGAGCTGAGCTCGTCATAAGCATAGAAAGGGTTAACATTCCTTCAAGACTGAGGGGCCTTTTAGGATGGTGGGCGGATAGCCCACGCCGAGCCGGCACTGCCGGCAGTAGCCACCGCTAGCCCAGTGGGGGCAATCCGCCCGCCATCCATACCTGAAAGACCCCCCACCATATTAGTATGGCTGGGGGGACTGCGGTGGACAGAAAGACCGTCTGCCATTTTTCCGCAGGTCGACTCGTCGACTGGGCGGGAAAGGGGCATGATATGGTGGCAGTGTCTGCAAGACACCGCCATCCGTATTAATATGCTGGGGGAGAGGTGTCTGGAAAGGCAGGCGGTTTTTGCTGTTGGGGGCCCGTTGCTGTCCCCCAGGGTGTTGTGGGGTGCACATGGGGGGTTACCTATGGTACCTCCCTACATTTGCATGAACAAGGTGGCAGGCACCGCACAGTGCCTGTCACGTTGTGCATGCAAATGCACATCATGCATTTTTTTCATTGTGACGGGTGCTGCTTGCAGCTCCACCCCTCACAATGTAAAATATGCCAGATGCGCCCACCAGTGTGGCGGGCACATTAATACCAATGGCAGGACCACCGCAACTTCAGCGGTCGGTCCCTGGCTCCCTTGCTATGGCAGGCGGACTTTGTCCGCCCACCATCGTAATAGGCCCCTAAGCCTGAAGGCTGCTCTCCACAGCTACCACTTGAATAATTTTCTAAGGTTATCTTTGAACTCTTAAATCACTATAAGAGTTGTTTGGACTTGTGCAAGGTGCCCACTTTAATTAATATGTTATCGAAAAAGTGGTCCCGGACCTAATGGAATTACTTTATATACAATAACAAATTTTCTTAAACCAATTACTTTAAGAAACTCTATTGTTTATTCAAAATAGTGTATATACGTTTTTCACTGTATTTTTTCTTTTTAGTGTATATATACATATAAATAATTGATACACATCTTAACAGTGCCCACTGTACAGGGAAGACCCCGCCCATAGGCCCTTGTGTAGATTTCGGGCTCTGCTTGGAATGGACATGTAGTTGTCGAGAAACTTCCTTTTCTATCAGGCGCAGTACGCTGATGCCTCACTAAAGGGCATTTCAATAAAATCAATGCAAACACAGAATTTCATATGAACCTAGAAACTATAGCGCAGCATGCTAATAGCTGAAATGCTAACCCTCTGGCTGGAAGGGAAAGCTGTGGCTATCCTCACAAGGTATGAGGAGCAAAGTTAAGGAGTCAGCTCACAGACAGCATCAGCCAGGAAATCTCATAGAAACAGGTCACACGAATGCCTTGTACCAAAGATAGAACTCCCTCTCTCGCTAAGTTTGTGGCCCTTATAACTATAGAACCACTGCATAACATCACTTGCAAGAGCAAAAAGAATCACCTACACACTATAATGTATTTTCATGGCACATTTTTTAAAAATCCAATCACCCTTTTCTGTGCTACTTTTAATGCAAACGTCTTTAGAAAATACATTGTGGGAAAAATCTGTTTTGGGACCCCCCTTTTATCATTGCAGCTCCTAATGATTCACCAAAAGAATGTCCACAATCTATAATTAATGCTATAGTTCTGGAAAGTTTTGTGGAGATGCGTTAATTGACTGGGAAGTTATACGGAGTAAATATCAGAGGAATGCCAATCTCTGGGATTTCTAATACTAAAGAGTTACTAACACCAATCTGCCCCAAAACCCTTGTGTGTTTCACAGGTGTTGCAGCGTCCAATCTTGAGCTAACTTGTTATTAATTATCATTCAAGATTCCACACAATTGATAATCTACTTACCACCACTTGATTTCAAGACTTTAGCTACTAGTTAATGAAATCTGGTTTAAAGTATGAAATTAAGATAAACTTACTTAGAAATATTAAATACCCAGCAAACATCAGTGTAGTGTGCAGCCTCACGAGAACTACCAATGCAAATTGTACTGATTGGATGTGATTCAACAAGTAGTGTTTGATATGTCAAGAGGATCTCAGAAGCCATCATGACAAAAGCCTGGAAAGCATTGCACAGAACGTATCACAGTCTATGCAGATGTAACATCTGAACCATGTTAGGTATTGCTGGACTATGTTCCATCAGCATAATGCCATATTTCTGCCAGAAGAATAAAAACATTTTCCTTAATTTAATTCTTTTAATTTTCCTTTATTTTACACTGTTTTAGATGGACAAGGCATAGTAGCCCTTAACGGTCAAATGAGGTATAGAAAAACACAGGGAACAATTTGTTGTTATATTGATGTTTATTAATGTGTCCAATGTGTGTACCATACTAAGCCATAATTGTGTTGAAGGTGTTCACATTTCAGCGGTAGTTTTGACCATAAGGGGAGCACCTGTCTTTGTTATGGAACAAGTTTGTATTTGGGAAAAATAAATTGAGGTATTGGTGGACTGGTGGAGGAGGCAGGAGTGAGCGACAGATAGAACTACTCAGAGTACATAAAAAAGTGGGAATAAGCAGACAGATATACACAGTGACCCTATGCAATAAGCCATTATAAATGACCAATGACCAATTTCCAAAGAAGAATGAGAATGGAGATGTACACAGTAATTGTGTGTATACTGTGGAAGATAAGGTCATTTTGTGAAAGTCTTTTGCTGTAAAACTAAGATCGATAAGAATCAATCATTGATAATACCATACCTAGAAAATAACAGGTGGTGGAAAACATTGATTCCTTAAATGATAAGGGAAGTTACCATATACGGTTTCAGTTCATTTTAAAAACAGCAGTGAATACTATTCCATCCTCATTCATTCATTTAATTGTTGCTAAGAAAATTACTTCTCCCAAAGGACAGGATAAAATGATTTCAGGACTTTTTGATCCTGGACACTGAAGAAATGATATAGATATTTTGTTTCTGCAATCATTACGCACACCTACAATGAAGAAAATAGTTACTCAAGAGGTTAAAGTAGTAGTGATACACACATTATACCTTTGGTGTTCTTTTGGGAAGTCAACATGTAAAGATTTGCTTTGATTTGTTTGATGTCCACCCCATTGATTTTTGGTACGCCATAACTTAGCTATGATAATCCCATTGCTGACTGGGGAGCAAGATCAATATAAATGTATTATGATTATTGTAAGAAACATTGTTTGCAGCCTGAATTATAAGCACATGGTCGCCCTTCATCTTCTGGTATTGGTTGTGTAGTTACATTGTGTTCATGTTATGACACTTTTCATGATGTGTTTTTTAAGATAAAAACAAGTGCACTATATCCATAATGAAATGACGAATGCAAGATTTATCTAGACCCTGGGGTATATAACTTGTAGTTATGAATTGCACTTAAAGAATCAGAAACAGAATATCTTAGAAAATACATAAATGAGAATTTACCTAATGCCTCTCTCGTCTTTACATTTTGGGGCCGATTCCAAATCGGGAAAAAAGCGTCCGTCCGAATCGTATACAGAGTCCTCTCTGTACGAATCGTACACTTCCGTACGAATCGCGTAGTACGATCCTTATCTCGACAATCCATTCAAATTGTCGCAAACCGTACGAATTACAAGGGTGAAACTGTACGACACGGACCCTCACACTGAACCGTATGATTAGTAAACATGCTGTACAACCCGAAGAGAACGATCCGGGTAAGAGGACGCGATTTGTACGGTCCACGTCAGGTAAGGGCGATTTGTACAGACAATCACATACACACCGTATGGTGTGTACACCCCATGATTGCAGGGGTAGGGTACGTACCCCTGCGATCATGGGGTGTAGGCACCATACCCCATACCCCATGATCGCAGGGTATACGCACCGTACACCCTGCGATAATGGGGTATGGTGCATACACCCTGCGATCATGGGGTACAGTGTGTACACCCCATGATCGCAGGGGTATGCACCATTCCCCTGCAGACATGGGGTGTACGCACCGTACCCGGGGGGGGGGCGTTCTGTACCTGTTTCGAGGTGAACTCTGCTTCTACGGAAGTTTTGGGATCCCGTAAAAAAAAGCGTTGTACGGTGCGTATCTGACACGAATCGTACTTGCTGGGTCGGGAAAACATGCTTTGAACCGTACGGATGTCTCGTACAGCGGGTTCCGAGAGAATCGTGCGGGGATTAGAGTCCTATGGTCTTTGTACGATTCGTACGGAGTCCTGCTCCTGCTACGAATCGTACTTCATTGTACGTACGGGGACGTTGCAGGGTATGATTCGTACAGGAAAAATGCTCCGTACGGCTATTCGAAGTGGTTTTTCCCGAATCGGAATCAGCCCCTTTGTGTCCAAAAAGGGGGTGAGTCAAGAACGTGCATTAATTACAATCCATGATATTATGGTAGGTGCTTTATCTAGATTGAATAGACCTAAAAATAAGAATAACACTGTTGATGAACGTCAATTAATCTTTTCCGCTGAATCTTAAAATGGTTAATGTGCACAGAGTTTATTGATGAAGCAGCTTGGCTCAGAGAAAAAGAAGGTAGAACGGCAGGTTGTTATATAAAGGGAATGTTTTGTATTGCTCTTTAGCATAATTGAGACAAGAGCTATAAGCTGGCTTCATGGTTGTAGGATTACAGGGCATCTTCGAATAACTAAATCAGAGGCAGTAGTTAGAGGATATTTTTAGTGTTCAATATTGTCTACAGGTGTTAAGTAATATGTGCAGATTTATGCTATTTGTGGCCAAATTAAGAGATCACAGACAAATCCCATTGGTATTTTAAGACCAATACGTACTTCTCTCTGATCACGTCATGGATTATCTGTGAACTCTATTTTGGAATTACCCAAGAGTCAAAATTGTACTTTCATTTTGTAACTGTTTTGCATTCGGCTAAGATTGCACATGTTATTGCATTGCCTTGGGTGCATTGTTTTTTGCTATCTTCTCTAAAAGAATTGCACAACAAATTGCACATAATATCATTCAGTTACATAGGATACTACAAGTTTTGATAACAGACTCAGGTTCTCAATTCGTCTGGTCTGAATTATATAAAGAATTATACAAAAAGGTGTGTCTGTCTACTGGCTATAATCCTCAGGTGGGCTGATAGAATGACGGAAACAATTAGTTGAAGGGTATCTGACAGAACACATGTTATCGAAAAAGAGGATTGGAGTAAGATGTGGTGTTTAATGGAATTAACCTATAATTTAATAAACCTATAATATTTCAGCACATTGTGCCCAGGATGACATCTCTCATTGTATGTGTGGACACCAGTCCAGGACAGTCCATTTAGAATTACATTTCCGTTTCTTCAGTTCAAAAGCATAAAACTGACCACTAGACAATTAAAAGTATGCATAAGAGGCTTTAAAAAAACCAAGGCTAGCTGCAACAGATATGCTGGCAGAAAAAGGATTCCAGCACCTAAGTATTGTGTACATGTAAAAGACAGATTATTTACAACAAGATTACATTTGAAGATGGCTTTCAAGTTGCAACCCACGCTTTTAAGTCCATTTATCAGCATACAAATTGTTTGAATCCTGTAATTGTGTGATTAAAATGATCAAAGACTATGGAAATCCATCCAATTCCTATGCCTGTTCAGGTGAATGCTGAAAACGAATATGAAATACACAAGACATTCGATGCATATATGTTTAGAAAACAATTTCAATATTGGTAGCCTGCATGGGGTACGGCCCTGGAAGCAATAATGGAAATGAGCCTCTAATTGTCATGATCCAGCTTTCTAAAGGAATCCACAGAATTTATGTGCATAAATATGGATCCTTGACACTGCCACGTTAATCTTTGAGAAGGGGGAACTGGCAGGTGCAACAGAGAAGGTCAGTAGTATGCACAGCATCTGGGTATTTCTTGGCGTGGAGCTTTGTGGCCGTGAAATGTGCACTACATGAAACACACTGGTGGAGTTAAATCAGACTACAAGTCCTAGGGTGCCTCAGAAATTTAACAAGGTTTACAGTGGTGGCAGCCATCTTGGATTCATTAGTGTAGGTTCCTTGTGTTACGTGTCCTCTGCATTGGCCACAGAGCTGTTAGATCGTGTTCTCCCCAGGACAAAGTACAACGCTGCTTTCCTCAGAGAATGCTGCACTCAGCCATCACCAACCTCTTAAAGGCTCCTCTGTTCAAGAAGGTTCGAGCAGGCAATTGAGCATTAATGGTGCAAGTCAAGCATCAGTGGATTAGTTTGGCACCCACCCCTCATGCAATCTGCAATATCTATGATTTTAGGAAAGCACTGATAACGTGGCATTAAATACAGCTTATAAATGAATGGTTGGGGGTATTGCACTCAGTTATTCAGAATTCGATCATTTGTTCGATATGTGTGCAGCACTAGATTAGTGCCTGCTGAACTCTTATGTATCTGTGAATATGGCCTGGTATCGCTAGATAACCAGGACTCTAGTGCGCACAACGAGTTATGAATTTTGCAAATGAAACAAAATTCATAACTCGTTGTGCGCACTAGAGTCCTGGTTATCTAGCGATACCAGGCCATATTCACAGATTAAATACAGCTTAGCCATTAAAACATCTGCCTTTTTGGTCACTTAGGATAAGCAGCGACAGGATTCCTTTCTAGTTAACAGTCCGCATTTTAATATTAATAATAATAAAGTGTTTCACAGTGTTCTTTGCTATGCATTCACGATACTTATTTGCTGCGACTGGACTTTTGTTTTCAGAGTTTGGAAACCAAAGTTCTATGCCTACTCAACTTGTACGGACTGTTTATATTATCATTTGATTCATATATGGTATTACGGCATTAACAATAGTGGAGAAGCGATTGCTTGTTGGCAAGAGGGAAGGTGCAATATTAGATGTAAGGTGTAGAGTCAGCGTTCTAGTGTTCAGCATGTTGCCACACACTGAACACCGAACCACCACAGGCGTCATCGGTCAGATGACCCTGCTGAATAAAGAGGGCTGAGCGCACGTGCTCAAGGCCAGGTAACCCAGTACCCCACTATGTCTGTGTCACCTCATGTACTCAGCATGAGGGCCTATGGCCCTCACATTATCACAATGGCGACGAGACGGAAGCTGTGCCACGCGTGCCACAGCTGAAAAGTCATGGGAAAAAGGGGGAGAGAGCTGCCCGCCTAGAGGGCACTCCCCTGTGAACGGAGCCGGCCACCGAGAGGCCCGCGGGGCGTGTGTCGAGCCCCAGGCCTGCATGGAGCCTACCCCGCACCTCTCTAGCCCGCTAGGAGCCGCCCTTCCATGGGAGTGCCCCGGGGGAGAAGAGCAGACCGACCGGAGCCCACCCATGTTGGCCGCGATGGAGAAGTGACCCCGCATGAGAGGAGGCCAGTGGGAGGCCACCCCGCTCCTCAAGTGCCTGCTCCCCCCCGCGACGAAGCGCTTCACTCTCCGACTGTCTGCGGGCATGTGAAGAGCCCCGGGGGTGTAGAGGAGCCAAGCGGAGCCCACCCACGACAAAGAGTAAAGTGTGCCCGAAATAAGCAACACAAAAGCAAGCAGCCCTGGGAGCAGCGGTTCCCTCCCCCACCCCGTGCAGCGTGTGAGGAGTGAGGCTGCGGCGGTGGGGTGTGTAATGTTTGAGGACTGCAGTGTCGCAGTCTAGTGTTTGCGCACGCAGACGTGCGCTAGTGCGCACGTGGTACGTCACGTCCGCGCAAGGTATAAATAAAGGAGGCATGGTCACGGAATTAGTCCGGACCACGCGGAAAGCCAGACAAGTGTCCCGGGTCCTGTTTGTCCCACACAGCATGGTCATCGCTGCGCCTTGTAACACACCAGGCCAGACAATGGCGACGAGGGCCTAAAGAGCCCATGCTGTGCAGGGAGCGGGGGTCTCACCTGCGCCGCTACCGCGAACACATGCTCCCCGACCTCCTCAAGACCTACACGTGGCTGCCGATGACGGAGCTGTCGGCCCCGCACTGGCGCGTCGGCGCGCACCTGACACCTCGTAGTCTGCCCTCACAGAGGAGACGGTGCTGACGTGTACAACCAGCAAGCACAAGGCCCTGGAGCGGAAGGCGGCGCATTACCACCAGGATCAAAGGTACCTGCGCAGAGCTGTCCCGGGAGGCAGAGGCTGACCCTGCGCTCCCTCCGCAATTCAGAAGGGCGCGCCCCGGGAAACAGAGAGCCACCTACTCCTAGCAGGAGCACGACAACTCGGCGGCCCAAATAGCGATTCAGGCCGAGGAGGGCCCAGGACTTGGGGCCCCCACCCCTGCATACCTACGGAGTGGCGACCATCCCGCCTATTGAACCGTTTATGGTCGATGGGGCCCCAGCGTCATTAGCCCCACGATGGAAGGACTGGACAGAGAGGCTACAATTTTACTTTGAGGGGGCAGGTACAGCGCGAGAAAGGCGCAGGGCGCTCTTTCTACATCTTGGAGGAAAGGACATCCATCGGATCTATAAGACCCTTGTGGAGGCTACCCCTCATACATATGTCATGCCTCTCAACGCGCTCAACGCACATTTTGAGCCAATGGCCAGTAAGGACTACGAGAGTTTCATCTTCAGGCAGGCGCGTCAAGAAGCGGAGGAATCCCTTGACGCATTCCATGGTGGTTTGAAGGAGTTAGCGAGCACGTGCGGATTCCGAGATGAGCAAGAAGAAATCCGCGGCCAGATCATTCAAGTCTGTTACTCCTCCAACCTCAGGGTCAAGATCCTCCAGGAGGATGGGAAACCTCTGGCAGACATTTTAAAACTAGGCCAGTCGAAAGAGCTATCCTAGGCGAGAGCCTCGCATATGGAAGCAGCACTCCACAGACCGATAAAGACGGAGCAAGTTCACGTGGCCGAGCAAATCAATGTAGTGCGGCCCAAGCAACGCCCGGCCGGGAGAGGAAGACCGCAGGAACGCCGGAAAGAATGTGGATACTCTGGAGGCGCGCCACACAGGGCACAGGAGTGCCCAGCGCTTGGGAGAAAGTGCGGGCCATGCGGGCGCATGAACCATCTCGCATCTGTATGCAGATCTTCCAAGCAAAAACCTGAAGCCGCCCATGCTGTAAGGGAAGACACAGAGAATGAAGACATGGACGACGACGCCACCAGCTATCTGGTGCACTATGTATTTGCCATAGACCAGCCGCAGAAGAAAAAACGGCGACTCCCGAAGTGCAGATTAATGATACAGCACCAAGAGGTGAGAGCAACGATCGACACAGGGGCCTCGATCGAACTCATGGCGGCAAACGTCTACAACCAACTGCGTGATAAGCCGACGCTCAAAGCAGCCAAAATCCGAGTCTTTGCCTATTGACAAAAGACACCCATACCGCTAATTGGGTGCTTCCAAACGGAGATACAACACCAAGAAAAGAAGACACCATCAACCATCTACGTCACCAAAGAAGGCAGCGGGATGCTACTCAGCGGCCAAACAGCTGAGGAACTACACCTGATATCCTTCGCCATGGCGGTATTGGAAGAGGAACTGGACACGATCCTTGAAGAATTTGAAGACGCCTCCAAGGGCATTGGATGTCTCCGTGGAAAAGAAGTATCTCTACACATCGACCGGTCCATTCAGCCCGTTGCTCTTCGGCATAGACAAATAGCATTCCACCTAAGGAAAAAGGTGGAACAAGAACTGGAGAACCTCGAAAAACAAGGCATCATTGAGAAGGTCAGTGGATCCACCCCATGGGTATCGCCGATTGTGGTAGCGCGTAAACCCAAACAGCCAGGACAGGTCCGCATCTGCGTCGACATGCGCCTGCCCAACGCAGCAGTGAAAAGGAAAAGACACTTAACACCTACCACAGATGACATCCTCGGAGAACTCAATGGAGCAAAGTGGTTCTCCAAAATGGACCTACGGTCAGGATATCATCAACTACCCTTAGACCCGGACTCCCGATACATCACCACTTTCTCCACTCATGTAGGGCTACGGCAATATCGACGACTCAATTTCGGAATATCAAGTGCCGCTGAAGTTTTCCAAAATACGATTCGAGAGGTCCTGAGTGGACTCACAGGAGTCCTAAACGTCAGCGACGATCTGCTGATATACGCTAACACCGTGGAGGAACACCACCAGAGGCTCAGAAGCGTGCTACAAAGGATCAAAGAATCAGGCCTCCCGCTGCATCAGGAAAAATGTCAATTCCTACGGAAAAAAATCAGTTTCTTCGGGTACACCTTCTCCGACAAAGGAGTGGCCCCTGACCCTGAAAAAGTGAGAGACGTGCAAGCAGCCCCAGCGCCAACCAACACATCCGAGGTTCGGAGCTTCCTGGGAATGGTGAATTTCTGCGGGCGGTTCATCCCTGACCTATCCAATCTCACCAGACCACTACGGGAGCTCACCAAGACCACCACCCCCTGGCAGTAGGGAGACGAGCAAGAGCTAGCGTTTCAGAACACGAAGGCGGCTCTATCCGCCAACACGACCCTCTCCTACTTCGACCCTGCCAAAGCAACCAATATCACTGTGGACGCCAGCCCATATGGACTGGGAGCAGTGCTAACTCAGAGCCAAGGTGGTGAAGACTGGGCGCCCATAGCATATGCAAGGCGGTCGTTAACCGAAACCGAACAACGCTATTCCCAGATTGAGAAAGAGGCCATCGCAATCCACTGGGCCTGCAGGCACTTCCATGTGTACGTCTATGGACATCCATTCACTGTCTCCACCGACCATAAGCCTCTTCTTCCCCTATTCAGAGGATCAGTATCCAAACCTCCTCCCAGAATCGAGAAGTGGATCCTGCAACTTCAAGAGTATGATTACAAATTGGAGTTCAAGCCCGGTGCTACTAACCCGGCCGACTACCTCTCTAGACATCCGAGAGCAGCAACCACCCAGGAAAGGGAAGATGCTGAAGAAACAGAGGAATATGTGAAAATCATCCTCGAACGGTCAAGACCACTACCCATGGGCATCGACATGATCGTAGAAGCGACCCGTAGTGATGTAATTCTCCAGCTAGTGATAACGGCCATGCAACAGAACGACTGGAGAACACTCCAAGCTTCACTAAACCAGAGGACTCCTGAAGCCAAACGCGCTCAGGAAACCATCCTCAAGGTAAAGGACGAACTGTCCGTGGACAGTCAAGGATGTCTCCTCAGAGGACCAAGATTTGTCATGCCAACAAGTCTAACACAACAAGCAATCGAACTAGCTCACCATGGCCACCAGGGAATGGTGAAAACGAAAAGCAGATTTAGAGCAAAAGTGTGGTTTCCGGAAATGGACACTAGAGTCGAGCAGCTGGTCAAAGGGTGCCACTGGTGCCAAGCGGCAGGTCCACCCAAACCACCACCCCCGGTGATCACCGAAGATAACCCGGAAAAGCCCTGGGAACGAGTCAGTGCCGATTTCAGGCACCTCCCGGATTGCCGCTACATGCTCGTTGTCATTGACGATCTGACCAAGTATCCTGAAGTGGAAATAATACAATCACTGGCTGCCAAAGAAGTGACTGCAAAATTCGGGAAAATCATTGCCACCCATGGCATTTTCGAACAGGTCAAGACCGACAACGGACCGCCATTCCAGAGTCAAGAGTTTGCCGACTATCTCCAGGAGTGGGGGATCCAGCACAGGAAAATCACCCCCAGGTAGAGAGGTTTATGAGGACACTCAACAAGGTAATCCGGATTGCCCATGCTGAAGAGGCCCGCTTGAGTGAGCCATATACACGTTCCTGAGAGAATATCGTCTCATGCCCCATCGCACAACCACAGCTGCCCCGGGGCCATCCGCAATGGGTAGAATAGTCCGAGACACCATTCCCCACCACCACACCTGGACCCCAACAGAAGCAAGCTCCAGGAAAACCCTGCTTAACAGAAAACGCTCGAATGAATATGCCAGTTTCAGACGCCGAGCCAAGGAATCACCTATCTGGGAAAGAGATCGAGTCTATGTGAGAGACCGATACCCAGGGAGCAAGTTCAGACTCCCATTCGAACTCAGACCCTGGACAGTCACACGCCGGTCAGGTACTATGATAACAGCTCAGCGCGACGGTGAAACTGTCACACGCAATGTGTCCTTTTTCAAGAGGGCCTCCGCCCCATCCGAAGATCAGTCCAGTCAGGAACCGGACAGAGCGACGCCAAGCCCGACAACACCCAACACCAGTTCCCCGGCGAGTGTGCATGGAAGCACCGCGGAACGGTCCATGGTGAGCCCGCCTGAGTCTGAGAGGCCCAGCCCTGAAGGTCTCCACCCCTCCGGGGAGGGGCTGTCACCAACCCCAGCCCGACAAGACATCCCATGGAGAGTACTGTTTTGAGGGGAGACTGCAGGCTACGGGCTGAGGAGAAACCCAGCCCCCTCTTCACAGCTAGCGGACTTTGCTGTAGGCTGAGACTGTGATACCTGATCATCAGACTGGTAACAGGCCTGTCGGCCATCTTTGATTTGTTTTATTTTCCGGTCCAGATGAAGCCTAGTAATCTCCAATAGACTATCTAATGTGTTTCCCCTTTTGTTTTAATAAAGGTTGAAAGGAGTGTAATGTTTGAGGACTGCAGTGTCGCAGTCTAGTGTTTGCGCATGCAGACGTGCGCTAGCACGGACGTGGTACGTCACGTCCGCGCGAGGTATAAATAAAGGAGGCGTGGTCACGGAATTAGTCCAGACCACACGGAAAGCCAGACAAGTGTCCCGGGTCCTGTTTGTCCCGCGCAGCGTGGTCAGCGCTGCGCCTTGTAACACACCAGGCCCGACAGGGTGGAGGAGAGATAAGGATCATCCCAGAGGGAAAGTGGTGCAGAATGAACTGAGTCCAAAGGATCCGGCAGCAACCCCAGCCCCCCCCGCACAGCGTGTAAACTATGGAAAGCTGCTGCTGCGGAGGGGGGAGGCCGGGAAAAGAGGCAGCCCAACTCATGATCCAGAGCCCATAGTTAAATGCCCGCAGATGCGGCGAAGTGTCAGGCGACCACACCCTTCTTCCCTAGTGTGAATATTGACGTCGAGGCTGCTGCGTGCCCAGGCTATAGCTCCGACCCCCATCCCGCGCCAGCTGCGGGTGGGAGGGGGAGCAGAGGAAAAGCGTGCTGCCTGTAAATGCTAGGAGCGGCGCCAGCACCCCCCTGGACAGCCCGGGAAATAAGGACACCGTCTCAGCCTAAGCTACAATCACAAAAGTGAAAGCACTGGAGGGCTACCGAGTGCGTGTCGAATCGCAGCTGCGTCTGTCCGAGGTGCACAGGGGAAAAGAAACACATACTACGGTGAGGAGACCTGTCTCGCAGCCCAGAGGGATCCTGAGAAATAAGTGTGAACCACAGCCGTTGGTGGAAGTGCCCCATCAACGGGAGTAGCAAGCACGAGACCCGCATTGGTGAAACACTGCAGATGAATGAAGTCATGGAAGGATACATTGTCATCTAGTGGCCAATCGCGGGATCTCGAACAGCATACAAAACAAAAACACTGTCGGCAAGCAGGACAGAAGGAACGTGGCTGCAATCCACATTGAGGGATAACAGCAGGAAAGCTGCCCTGATGACAAGGAGGTGCACCAAGCAAACAAACAAGGAGGACAAGAAAAGAGCAACTTGAGGGGGCAGCAAGGAATGCACCTAAGACACAGTGCACATGCTCTGGATACCAGGACAAGAAAATCCGCAGAAAGTGCACAGAAGAGTGCACAAGTAACCTGCCATGACAGAGAGGCGCCAAATCACCGCAAGAGGGACGGCGCAGGAACGTGACAGGAGTGCAGGAACTCCACACAGAGGCAGGTGCGGGCACATCAGCCAGAGCAGAGAAAGACTGTGAATTGGAACTGCCCCAGAAGAAGAAAAGAGCGCAGCCATCAACGCACGAAAAGCAATGACCAGGGGAAGGTCAACGGAGCGGTGGCGCAACCCTCCAGAAGTACTTGAGTCACGCCAGGAGAGAGTGCAGTGGTACCTGGTGGCCACAGGCTATCGCTGCAGCAGTAAGGCGAAGACAGAAGCGCCACCACACGGACCAACGGTGGTTCCGGAACTCGGCAACAGGCAAGTGCGAAGGCGCATGAAGCAAATGCGCAGCAGTGCAGACGACAGTGAAGCACTACACAGACACTGGGCAGAAGCCAAGACAGTAGCCCAAAGCAGCAAGTCACTGAAGCTTCCGAAGAGCGCCTCCAGAAGCATTAAGAATCACCGGAATAAGCAGACCACCCAGTCTGGTCGCAAGGGAGAAGAAGCGAACCCCCAGTCTGGTCGCAAGGGAAAAGAAACCGACCTCCCAGTCTGGTCACATGGAGGAAGAAGCCGGCCACCCCGTTGGTGGCAAGGAGGAATCTGACGACCCAGTTGGTCGCAACAATGAAGCCGACCCGTCAGTCGGTCGCAATGGAGGATGCTGACCCACCATGAGGTCAGAGCAAATGTGAAGAGGAAGATCATAGGGACGTTGACAATAGATGACCCCGAGAGAGGTCCGCGAAGAGGACCAGAAGGCGACGGACATGAAGTCCCGCAACATCACCTTGACATCCGAAGTGTTTCATGTGACAGAAGGTCGCGGCGACAGGTCCAATCATGGAGAGAATTCACAACAGTGTCCTAGTGCCGGGACAAGACCAGAGGGAAATGAGCAGAGTGCACGCTGCTCAGAGAAGCCTGGTCAGGATGAGAAGGAAAACGAGAAGACCGTACCGCGTCGCAAAAGGGAAGGAGAAACGATGGAGAGTGCGTGGCACGACACCACGAAGAAAAGAGAAGAGTAAGGAAGGATGACCCATCCTGAGTGGCACGACGCCACGACAAAGAAAGAAGAAGGGAAAGGTGTAGAGTAAAGAGGTGTGAGTGTCAAGACACCACAACACACACCAGAAGGGGAACACCCGATGGAGAAGGTGAAGAGGTGAACGACCATCAATACCTGTTTACCCACAGAGGAAATCCAGCACTCTGCCATCACTATCCAGGCGCATCATCACCAAGGAGCATCTAACCACCGAGAGAATCCACACATGCCTCAAACAACCAGGAGTCAAAGAGGCACATCACCCAGGAACCTTCGGTACACACCTGTGAACCTACAGTCTGCGGAAGTCAAGCATACCCAGCCATTGGAAGATCCACCCTTGGGGACTACACAAGACTTGGCTGTGGCCCTGTTGGGAGTGCCGCAGCGACCCCTAAGCGCGGCCTACACATAGGCCTGCACAGCCCATGCAGTCACGTGGCAGTCCAGGGGACAAGGGCCTCAACGAGATCCCGTGCGAAAGGGAGCCCGTGCAGGAGAGATGTGTCAGCCGTAGCTCCACGTCAGGCGCAGGAAGCATGGAGTTTATGGTGGAAGACTGGTCACCCACAAGATCACCAGAGGAAGGCGCAGAACCCGAGTCCAGACGCGACGACGCCAAAACAACATCACCCGGAGGCTACATGAGCGACTTGGCTGTGAGTCCATTGGCAGTTCCTCAGCGACGCCTTGGCGTGGCTTACGAGATGCCCCGCACGGTCCGCACAGTCCCACGACAGCCAGCAAGGAGAGGCCACCCAAGAGACTCCAGTAGCAGAGGAGTCCAGGCGAGAGAGGCAAGTCAGAGGTCGCTCAGCAGTCTGGAATAAGGAAGGTCATCCAGCACGTCATCCCACAGGAAAGCCTCACTCACGGAGACCGTCTCCGAATCCAGAGTGGATCTCACCACAGATCCATGTGCATTGACACCACGAGACCAGGCTGGTCTAAAGAACATCGCCAAAGCGAGTAAAGGCATCCCGACCATGCGGTTCGAGACTCCGGATCGTCCAGTGAGAGGGGACACCTAAGAGAGAGGGGTATCCGTGAGAGAGATATCCTGCAACTGCTGGTCCTGTCAGAAGCGGACACCAATTGAACTGAACACCTCAACCAAGGCGATACATCGGAAGGTAACACACGAATACCCCTATTATTCCATCTGCAATTTCACAAAATGTGGAACAGGAAAGAAAGACTGTACAGTCCATCTCCGAGCTGCAAGTCTGAAAAGACAAGAAAAGTCACCATCGTCAGTGATTGACCAACAGCGGAAAAGACTACGTGGGAGCCATCATTTTGTGTTATGATTTTAATTGCGAACTGTATTTTCTCCCACAGGTTTTCTGACTGTTTTGTTGGTTTGACTTTTCACCAAGTTTGGGAGGGTGTAATGGCGTAGAGTCAGCACTCTAGTGTTCAGCATGGTGCCACACACTGAACATCCACCCACCACAGGTGTCATCGGTCAGATGACCCTGCTCAATAAAGAGGGCTGAGCGCACGTGCTCAGGGTCAGTTAACCCAGTACCCCACTGTGTCTGTGTCACCTCATTTACTCAGCATGAGGGCCTAGGGCCCTCACATTATCAGACTAATGTGTCTTCATTTATTAAGAAGTACAGACCTAACATCTAAATCACTGAAAGCAGTTACCAATATAGAAACAAGTATTGTATTTCAGGTATTTACTTGCAACTATTATGAAGGTTTCCTTTGTATTTCAGTTCTAGGAAGATGCACCCACCTAGACAATGTCTATTGAGACTTTCTCGAGGTACATCATGTGTCATAATATGAAAAGTTAATTGGAATTAAATGATAGAATACTAAAATTGGTATTTCTCATTTGAGATGTCAAGGCATCAGCTGTGGAGGTTGATCCCAGCAGTAATAACAGGCAGAGTGAAATATGCAGCTTCTCTTGCTTATCCCACTGCATTTTCCTGCATCTACTGCTGTCCAGCATAGCATACTTTACATGGTTGTCAGATTTAGAGCGGTGAAGGGATTTGCATCACTCCTGTTGGCTTCAGATTGCTAGGTTAGCATTTTCCATGTACATTGAGATGTTTTGGGACCACAACCGATAGACTTCCTGAACCCCCAAAAGATATTATAACCTATTTGGATTAAACAAAAGCTGGCACGCGTCACTCTGTGCATTTGAAGTGAGTGTTAGGAGCCAGGTGAACCTGTCACGGGTTCTCTTACTTCTGCAGCCGATTTTGCAGAGTCCCTTCCCAAACGCTATAATTAGTATATAATGGTATGCCATAATTTATAAGTATGTATTACATACTATGTGGCTGAAGCCAGTCGAGCACGAATAATGCTCATAATAACAAGCATCTCAGCAATCCCAATTCGAATATGGATGTAAGTTGGACACACCCAAAATTGTTTCATTACACATTTCTAGCCTTTTTGCTATCATTCCCTAACTATGTTACTATTAGCTGGCTCACAGCTTGCTGCATTCGTTTATCATAATATTTGCACAGTCATACAAACCCTTCCTCCCTATGTAACTGCATGCCAGTAAACCTCAAATCGAGCCCAGGCTGTCAGCATCCCTCCTTAGCAACCTGCCAGTCTATGGAACGTCAAATTTACACTTAGCTTTCACAAGAAATGAAGCTAAGAAGGTCATGTTAATAGACTTCTGCAGGGGTCTGTGCTAAGCCCAAAATATCTGTTTCCTGAATCAGGCACTCAAATATTTTCTGTACTCAAACAACATGTTAATATACATCAAGGATTGATACATGTAATGTTTTGATGTTGATAGAAAAAGCACGCTCACATATGATTACAAGCGATACGTAGTTCATCCCAAACCCATCTCAAAACCAGCGGAACCTCTATGCACAATCTTTGATGCTGCATCCCTGAAGGCACTAGCGGCCGGCACGGATCAGGGTGTATGAGTCGGGAGGAAAAGAGGCGTAAGGGGTTATAAAAAAAATCTTACCTACCGCTGCGACTCTCCGTCGTCTCTCCTCGGAAATGAAACAGGAAGCAGGCAGCCAGGCTCCCATGACCAATCACAATGCTGAAATGCAGCGTTGTCATTGGTCTGAGCGCTGTGATTCGCCACTCAGCCAGGGACTGGGGGCCTGGACATATTCTTCACGCAGGCTGTAATGCAGCCTGCATAGAGAACATGCGAAGTGCGCATGACTGTTTGGTCGATCGGAGAGGGCTGAGAAAATAGTCATTGCATACTTAGGACGGTGCTACTTCTCCTCCCCTGCCCCCTCATGCAAAGCTGCTGCAGCAGAACAAAATAAAATGATAACAACATTATGTTATGATAATTTTATTTTCCCTTTCTTTCACTGCTTCAAAGCAGTCGGTGATACTCCTCCGCCTCAGCGGAGGAGCCACCATTGCCGGAAGGTGCAGTGTGAAGCTTTGCTTCAGATGATGGCCTAGAATAGATGAAGGAGATATAGAAGAAACTCCTTCAGCATGTCACCTTGAAACAGATTGCTGCACTCCTCCTTGCCAAAGAGAGTTGCTGGCTTGGAGGAGAATTTTCGAAAGGTACTGCAGTATTGGCCAGCTGCTATTGAGAGCTCGTGCAATGGAGATAGTCAGGTCTTCTGTGGGCCCTAGCTGTAAAATGTACAAGATAAAGCATTTTATAAGTATGTTTTCTGAAATAACTCCATATATGTTGTTCTTATACCCATTTTTACATCAATTTCCATCTACATAACATGTAGAGCATTGAGATAATAGCAGTAATCCTGTTTCATTCTTGCACTTTAGTTAGACACAATTCAAAAGTGGAGGAATACAGCTCCTGCTTTTGAATGAGGTCATACTTCCTGACACACGACTCCCCTCACCCTACTGCAAGGTATTCAGATCTGTTCTGGCAGAATTGAAGATAGGTCCTTTGGAAGGAGCAATGTGAAGTGTCTTTTTACCCCTCGCAACAAACCCAAAACTAAGATATACAGGATGAAAATATTGATTTGCTTCTGTGCTAAAGTAGGGAAACAGACAGCAGCAATTACAAGAGGAGCTGTGAAGAAACAAGAAAAAACAATGACTCTCAAGCCAACTATCTGTAGGGAATTATACTTCAGATTGGTGTTACAATTGTTATTCTAAAAACTAATATAGATTTTAAAGTAAAGAAGGACTCCCTTCTACTTATGTCAAGAAAAAAATAAAACAAAAAGTGGCATTGTAAACATCAGGGGAGAGTGTCCTGGAAAAGAAATATACTTCAAGTAGAACTTTGGTATTCAGTCTACAGGTCAGCAGAGATATTTTACAGAATAAGGGAATAACCCACAATGCGATGGATAAAGGCAAGAACTTTGGCAAAGTTCTGAATCAAGAATTGCAACAATAGTCAGAAAATATGAAATATACTGATTCAGGCTAAATAGATAGGGTGTAGTTAAGAAATAATTTCTTACTTACTTCTTTAGACAATCCCCTGAGAGAGTAAAAGTTTCAAGAGACTCCCCATTGAAGTTCTTGACGTTTCCTAACTCCCCTGCCTTGGATCTAAACTGGCTGCATGAAAAATGCAGGAGTGACAAGTCCTTAGTGTGAAGGCAGAGCACATCCTATTCAGCTGCAAGTGGGGCTGTGCCCAGCTCTGCCACCTTCCCAGACACCAAACATGGAATGTTTACCTGTTCCCAATAAAATGTTTGCACTTATTAGGTTATCCTATGGGAGAGGTAGGCCTCACAGTAGTAAAAAACGAAGTTAAGAGTTTTACACTACCAGGTCATGTAAAAAGTATGTGTCCAACCTTTTCATTACAATGCACCCTGACCTAGGGCTTACATTGCTGGGTGCTTCCAATCACTTGGTTGCAACCCCCTTTAGGGCACTCCTTTTGTAATCAATAAAGTTTCAAGAGATTTCAAACAAAATGTTCTTATTTTCATGAATTTTATTCATTCATTTGTGTCCTTCAATTTGATTATTATAATCTCATTTTGTCGTTTTTTTTTTATTTCATATAAACTGTACGTTCAATTATCACATTACAGTGTGAGTATTGTCCTCCATTCTCCAATGCATTTCGAGCTTTTTAAGCTCTTCATCAGGGAGTATAGTCTAAGAAAAGTAATGTTAAAAAATTCATTATGGTACTAGGAACTACTTATACAATTTAGGTACATAAATCCATTGTGATTGCATGCATCATATGGTGTTCTGTGCAATTTGTGACGATGTGCACTATGGTACGAAAAAGGGGCTATACTCACATTCTAATGGCGTGGTACATTAATTGATCTGTGTGAATGTTCTGCACAATTTTTTTTTTTTTCACGATTAATGGATTCACCCATGTTATGGTATCATCTAAAAGCTACCAACAGTTGACTCTGGTGACTCTGCTTTTGCGACAAGTTACCTCAATGATGTCAGCATGACTCTTTTCACACCCAATCTAACCTACGATATTATCGCGCTTTAATGAAATACAGCGCTTCACATACTCTGGTGCTTTAATGAAATAAAGCGCTTCACATATTATTTCTACACTTACTCGAGAATGCGTTTGGATGATCTCTAATGTGTACCGCGTAGCTTATAGATAGTTTCCGTGTTCATTTTCAGCGAGTACTTCATCTTACGCATAACGCACATCTTCAATAACATAGAAGACGGACTTCTGTGGTTAAAAAACTATCATTATGGTAATGAACTACTGCGGTCCGGGTGTGTGCAAGTAATGTGTATGTCGTGCGGCAGCAATGTTATTTCGCAAATTCAACATTTGCAAACATACGTGACAAGAATTTTTAATTCTATTAAGGACAAGGAGGCGAGGATTATGCTATCTCATTTCTTTACTGAAAATTACAGCAGCCAATAAGAACACAGTAAAGAAATAACACACTACATTTCCCATGAGTACCTAGTGACCATAGAGTGTAGACAGTATAAAAGGTACCATAGAGGATAACACTTCCTCTTTCTTTGTGGAGAACAGTTCAACCGTAAATTAAAGTTCCAAGAATCCAAATGATAGATGAAAAGGAAAAAACACGAAGCACAGGCCATCTGGATGCAGGATGAAGAAACAGAAGTAGAAGATCGTTTGCAGAGTAGCAACTCCTGGCACGTGGAATACGAGAGCAGCAGCTCATTGAGGCTCTGAACCAATCCAGAGCGTCCATGGAAACACCAGGAGACCAACGTGCAACGAATACCGAAACCACAATCCAGAGGGAGTAGGCAGGAAGACCAGGCATCCAGTCAAAAACATCACTTGGGTTCAGACTCTGAAAAGATACACAGAGCCGTAATACACAATTTGAATAGACGTGAGCATAATAAAAAAGGGGGGGGATAGAAAAAGAATCTACAGCAATCATAGAAACAACATGCTCGTAATTGCAATAAATGCAAACAATAATGGGTGGGATAATCCTCGCCTCCTTGTCCTTAATAGAATTGAAAATTCTTGTCACGTATGTTTGCAAATTTTGAATTCTATGTCAGGACAGGAGGCTCCGATTATGCTTGTTCAAAGATTATCAACCACTACAGAAGAAACATGAACAATAGGTTTAAAATAAAACGTTCTAAAAACAGAATCAGAAGACTAATCAGCGGCCTTCAAAATATCAATCAAAGTGACACCCATTGCGAAGGCTTCAGAAGCCATTGCCCCTTGAGCAGAGCATGAACCAACGTACCCAACGAGCCAAGGTAGCCGGGGTAACAGGGCGAAACAGCGTTTGCAAAGCAATTAACAACTGTCCCTACATATCGGGACGGAAAGAAACTGTACTCACCTCGTAATCTTTGAGGCATCGAACCTCACAAAGGTTGGGATGGGCGGGAAAAAACGGATAAGTAATGCCAGTAGTATTCGTCTTTGTACGCCTAGAGAGCTGAAACGTGACGCCCGCAGGCGTAAAGCTGCGACCGGCCAAATCCAAGGCACGGACGTCAGACACTCTCTTGCATGAGACCAGACACAACAACATAGTCAATTTGGCCGACAGTTGTTTGCGGGTCAGCAAAAGATTGGAAGGCCAAGCCTCCAGAAAAACGGAAAACAACCGACACGTCCCATAAAGAGACGTATTTGGGACGTGGGGGATTTGCCAGGCTGATACCCTTGAGTAGTTTAGTAATCAAAGGATGTTCCCCCGCCGGCTTACCATCCACCAGGAGACGGCCCGTGGAAATGGCTGAACGAAAGTGTTCATCGTGCGATAAGCCAAACCAGAGGAAGCAAGAGAGGCCAAACAATTTACCATCACAGAGACATCTGCAGAAGCGGGATCGACGTCCCGTTGAACACACCTCAACGTGTCCAGGATCCCCTGTAGCGTTTATTTGCACCAGGAGAACATGCGTCATGAGTGAACTTGGAAGCGTCCGCCGAAAGGCTTGGGACCGACCAACATCCCCCGAAATCCGCCACACTAAGAGACGGAGAGACCCTGACTGAACCAGGGAATGCGGGATGCGAAGAGGATCTAGCAGGAGATTCCACTTCTGAGGAAGAAGAGGCACTGCACCACACATTCCCAGGAGAACCGGGAACCATGCTTGAGCTCGCCACAGAGGAGCAATCAATATCAGTCCTGACTGATAACTTGTGACGCAGGCCAGCACCCTGGGTATCATTATGAATGGGAGAAATGCAGAGCATAGAGAGACTGGCCACTGCAGGAGAAAAACATCCGTGGCCAGGGCCTCCGGATCCGGTCTCCAACTGAAGAACCGAGGGATCTGAGAGTTGAGGCGTGAGGCAAACAGGGCTAGGGGACACTGGCCCCAGGTCCGGAGAAGAGCGCGGAACACATGGGGATGGAGCCTCCAATTGCTGAATTCCCTCAGATGCGTGGAGTGCCAATCCGCAATCTGATTGTCACGACCGGGGAGATACTGCGCAATAATCGTGAGCCTCCGTTGCAGACAAAAGTGCCAAAACTCCTTGGCAATCTCCGCCAGTAATCTCGAGCGAGTGCCGCCCAACTTGGTGATGTAGCGGACTGCTGACACGTTGTCCATGCGGAGTCGTATACGGCAAGTCGCCTGTAGGGAAGAGAAGCAACGGACTGCAAAGGATCCCGCCAGGAGCTCCAGGCAGTTGATATGCAGGGAGCGTTCTTGGGGGTACCACCGACCCCCCGTCGAGATGGAGCCGCACCGGGCTCCCCAACCCCACTGACTGGCATCCGACTCAATCACGAGTTCCGGCGAGGAACCGAACAGGGCCCGTCCATTCCAGGCCTCCATGTGGTCCTGCAACCACAGCATCTCCCACCTCGCCTCCACGGAGAGAGGGATCCTGTCGGAGTACCGGAGACCTTTCTGAAGATTACGTATCCTCAAGAGTTGCAATGCTCTGTAGTGCAGAGGGCGCGAAAAGATCGCCTGAATGGAAGAGGCCAACAGACCGACAACACGTGCCAAGGACCTCAACTACACAGTCGGGTTGGAAATAACTGAAGTCAAAACCTCCTGATGTACCGAATTTTTTGGATTGGGTAACAGAAGTTGACACGTAAGTGAAGTGATTGGAAGCCCAAGAATCCATCACTTGTGACGGGCTCAAGACTGATTTCTGGAGGGTCACAAGGAACCCCAGGGATTGCAAGAGGTCTACGGACCAATCTAAGTGAGTCAACAACTGGATTGGCGACTCCGCTAAAAATCAGGACGTCGTCCAGATACACGAGCAGACGAACACCCCGGGAACGCAACAACTCCACAACTGGTCTCAGGAGCTTCGTGAAGCACCATGGTGCTGACGATTGGCCGAAGGGGAGAACCTGGTACTCAAACCACGTCCCCTGCCAATGGAATCGACGAAAAAACACCGGTGTGGAGGAAAGATCGGGACAGACAAGTACTGCAGAAGGGGCACCAAGCGGGAGCCTCCTCCTTTCTTTTCCACTAGGAAAACCGTGCTGACGAACCTGTCGCAGGGTTTGATAGAACTCTATTTTGTAACCCCGGACTGTCTCCAGCACCCAAGCATCGTCGGAGATCAATTGCCAAATGTCGCGGAAAAATCGTATCCTGCCCCCCCAGAACCACACTGCATGCAGGAATGAGGCACATCTGAATTATTGGAGTCTAGGTATCCTCCATAGTTGCCACCGGAAAACCGGATGAAAACGCCCATCGTAAGGAGGCTTGTGCCTCGTGAAGGCCACTGAAAGTGTTAACAAATGTGGCAAGTGCCTATAGAAAAGGCTGGCCAAAAAGAAGTCCCTGTGCTTCCTGCCCTGATTCAGACGTGCAGAGCTCTGCCTGTTTGAGATCTAACTTAAGGAATTCTCCTTGGCAAAAAACCCAAGGTCCAGAATCTTAGATAAGGGACCCAGCAGATCCAGCACCTTGACCTGGCACGACCTCCAAGATCGGCCAGACCCTTTTTTGGGGTCCGTGGCATACTTGCGTAGATAGGGTAGCATTGTGGGGTCCACCTCAGGGGCGTCAGCAAGATGATGAGCCAGATCAGGTCGAGGACACTCTGACCGTAGTCGAGCACGAACGGTCTGCACAAAAGGCTGACGAATGTGGGCTTGCACATACGCAGCGACCGCAGGGGATGGGAGCCAGGACGAGGAATTAGGGTGGACCAATTCTGAAGGTTCAAGAGTAAGGGCTGGGGGACATCAAGAAAAGGCTCCTTACGCAATTTTTTCCTTTGGAGGAGGAGCATGATGGTCAGAAGAAAAAGTGTTGTCGGTATCATCCTGTGGAGCTGTAGACGAAGCACTCGCAGAAGGCTTAGTTGCGGCAGAAGACAGAGTCTTAGAGAATGTGGATTATGAGGAGAGACGGAGGACTTGCGAGAAAACAGGCACCCACCCCTGCTGGTGCGCATACTGGGTGAGGAGTCGCTTCAGCGGCGCAATGGCCTTCACTAAAGCCCTATTGACGGAGTGCAGGACTCCCTGATCCAAAGCCACCACTAGATCTTGCCCCAAAGAATCAGAGGCGTCCTCCTCATAATAGTAGTCATCAGCCATATAATAATCAGCCATTGTGCACACCAAGTGTCAATATGTAGGAGCCCATCAGACGACTTTATCTGCAATGCCAAAGGCAAAATTCAAGGGGGAGTGCAAAAACAGCAAGCCGAAATATGCAGGAAAAAACTGCTGAAAAACAATTTGAGTGTGGAGGGAGGGCTTGCTGCCAACATAAAATATATACACTCTAGGCAAAGCCTATGCGCTAGTTTACTGCCTTAAGCAATTTGACATGCCAAAAGCGTCTGAAGGGGTTAACTGGGGCTTTGTGGGCGGAGACGCTGTAACAAGCGTCCTTCTCTGAGCTCCGGTGAAGGATTCCGCACAGGGAGCCGGAAACACACTCTGTGCATGCGCAGGATCAATTAAAAATGCCCACAGTTGCTTTCTGAGAGCTTGCGCTGCAGCGCGCAAGACCCCGACCCCACTCCCACTCCACAATACCGTGATCTTCTAGGCGCCGCGCGCCCGAGATACGGGAGGCTGACACGCGCTCCCAAACGCGCCGAAACTGCAGCCGGTAGATGCTCTATGAACGGCGCTGAAGCGCGAACAATGTAACCAATGAGGCACTAAGTGCGCCGCCGATGCGCGTTCAAAGGTAAAGCAATGCTTAACAAATTGTTGTGTGGGCTCAAGAATAAAATAAGGCTAAGATTGATAAGTCATAGAAATGGAAAACATACCTAACAGCTATACGAATTAACATTACAACACAAATGTTTACAAAGAGTCACGAAATGCGGCGCTGAAGCGCGTTGAAAGGCAAAGCAATAAAGCAACATTAACAAATGTAAACAATGTAAACAATGAGGCATGAAGTGCGGCGCCTCAGCGCGTGTAAAGGCAAAGCAATAAAGCAATTTCAACAATGTCAATTGAAAGATGAAAAGTAAATAGCACTTAACTGGCTGCGGAGCAGCAAAGAAAGAGGAAGTGTTATCCTCTATGGTACCTTTTATACTGTCTACACTCTATGGTCACTAGGTACTCATGGGAAATGTAGTGTGTTATTTCTTTACTGTGTTCTTATTGGCTGCTGTAATTTTCAGTAAAGAAATGAGATAGCATAATCGGAGCCTCCTGTCCTGACATAGAATTCTGAAATCAGTGTAGATATCTGTTACAAACTATGTGAGTAATTGAAACAGTCGAAAGTTGAAACTCAAACGAAATAAGAAACATACTACTTTTAAAACAAATTGGTTGTGCGCAGGCAAACAAATAAATCTACCTAAGGCTTACCCCTGGGGTGACTTACAAGTAATAAAAGGGGAGTTTAAGGCTTGACGAGGGCCTTATACTGCTAATTTGGATTGCCACTTTAGAATTGCATTCAGTGCGCAATGGCTGACCTGGGACATGTTTTCACTGGAGCTACTTAAGTAGGTGGCACAATAAATGCTGCAGGCCCACTAGTTCCTTACTATTTCTTTAGACATACAATTTACCTCAAATGTATATATTTGTTGTGATTAACAGAAACTGAATACCGCACACCAACAACAATATATCAAACATAATTTATTTCTGTTTTTTGATTTTTTAACAAGATTAGTTTCTCTATTCAAGTGGCATTTTAACACAATGGCAGCTTATTGCAAGATGGCTGCTGTACACAAGGGCATGATCTCTTGAATTTGAGCACATTGTAAGACGCGATGATGCCATCACGTCACACGCCATTCATGAAGTAATTATTATGTACAAACCCGGGCCCCCGCAGCACTGTTGTTTCAGCTGCCGGGTCACGAAGCTTGACATTGAAGGTAAGAAAGAGCGATGAGGCCTTCAAGATACAGAGGGTACTTATATAAGAGGTCCTTTTTAATTGCTTAATAATTATTTTCCATTTTCTCTCACTTGGTAGAAATATCGGATGTATGGCCCACTGTTCAGTGATTTGGAAAAGTGACCCAACTCAGGAATAGGAGACACAAGGAGTAATAATTTGAGTTTCCCTTGCTTTCCCCCCACTGAGGCCGTTTAATAAAACCAGTGGGGTAAGTTGCATTCATTTATATCGCTTTGTTTGGTAATTTCAAAATTAGTGAAAGCTTGCATGTCGACCAAACGTTTTGATTTTCAACAGGGACGTCGTCGCATAGCGGTTAGTGCCAACACCCAGGCATTCCCAATTACGGATCATAGAAGCTTTGGGTGTTCTTTACGTCGTAATGAGCACTCTGAGACCTAACTGCTAGGTTAAGCTTAGGTACCTTATTTATGAAGGATATACTCATTTTTTAGATGCACTTTTCATTTGACAAAAACGCACAAGAGTAAGCTCTTCGCCCTCGTTCAAACTCAATTCAGGCTCGCTGGAACTTGATGTTTACAATGGCTTATTGAATCACAAGGGTGAGTAGCCCTCTTGCATCAGTTCCTTTAAGAAAATAAATTTGATACCCACACTGCACTAATAGGAATTTCCCATTCTATTCCGTATAGGCTGTCAATAAGCTGCTTTGTCCTGATGAAGACCCTATTAGATGTATCAACACACACATGTATCTACAGGGTTGAAACATCAACATGAAACCATCTCCTGTCCAGGCTCACTATAACTAATAAATAATTAGACAGTGGATGTTATAGTGAAAGACCGGCGAAAGACAGGAAACTTATGTTCTTGTCTCTTTCGTTTGAATCTGACATGTTATTTACTTTCACCCTTTTTGTCACTTTAGTCACGTATTGAATTTTGTGTATTGTTATTGTGTTTTGTGGTTTATGTCTGACAGCCCGTATTGAATTGAGCTTGCAGTGAATTTTATGTGATTGTTAAAAAAGCAAAAAATAGAAATACATTATTTTTCCTATATTGTTGCTGGTGTGCGGTATTTAGTTTCTGTTAATCATGACAAATATATATATTTCAGGTCAATTTTATCTCTAAAGAAATAGTAAGGTTCAAAGAAACTTTCTTTAGTTCCTACCCAACTGAACAAATTGTAGCTTTATATCTATACCCAGGTTCCGAGGGAAACAGGGTGACCCCATTGACTTAAATGGCACGCCCACTGGTAGCATTTCATTCACAGTCCCTGGGTATATGGTACACCACTCTACAAGGGGCTTATTAGTACATTAAATATGCCAATCAGGGGTAAGCCCATTTTACCATGTTTAAAGGTGAGAGTGCAAGCACTGTAACAGTTGTTAGCAGTGGTAAAGTGCATTGAGTCTTGGAGCCAACAAAAACAAATTAATCTAAAATAGGAGAGTTCATTGCATTAATTTTGGGGGTGACCCTGCAGAGATGACTATGCCCAACAGAAACCCACAGGTCAAGAGAAAAGGTTTATTGTTGTATTACCAGGACCCACTTTGGAGGCTGGCACAAATATTTGATTGCATATTTATGAATTGTCACATCTGTGTTGAATGCAATGAACCTCCCAATGAGTTACTTCAAAGATTCAGCTAAATGATTTTGCAGGGACCAAAATGAATCACCAGGTTTTGACTGCACTGCCGAGAGAACCAGCTGCCCTCTGACAATATTGGACTTCACTGGCTCCAGAGCTACCCCATGTGTAGCATAAATAACTGAGTAGAACTTTGGTAACCTGACTTCCACAAGTGACAGAAACTGATCTAGTAGCTTCAATACTTTTCAATAAACAATGGTGTACATCACAGTCATACAGTGCAAGATATATAATCGTACCTTGGGAAATCAATTGGGAGTAAGGGGTTGGGTACTTTCGACATTGTTCTTTACAATTCATCATTGTACATTCAGAAGTGCGAGTGGCTCGTCAGCCCGGGTGATCAGGGGGGGTTCGCAAATGTGACCCCTATATTCATTCCAATTAGACTAGATACCGACCCAATTCTGTGGGCACCCCCTGGCTACATACACTGTCTTCTCCTGGAGCATGCACCAGTCCATGTCTGTCTTCCAGAGACCAGATTTTGGAGGCCCAGCAGCCCCCCACAGCCTAGCAATATTCCTTTTTGCGATAGCAAAGCCAAGCGTGGCACAGATCCTCCCACGAGGTGACAGATCCGTGGGCTCCCATATATTCAATAGACACCTTTTTGCCTCAACCCAGGGCTCCACCTTCCATACCTCCCGCATGCATTGGTGTATCCGTCGCCAATAGACCTGGAGCACTGGGCACTTCCATATGGTGTGGAAGAATGTCCCTGCCTCTCCACACCCCCTCCGTCAGAGCCCGTCTACACTGCGGCCCATTAATTGCAGTCTAGTCCCTGAAATATAGACCCGGTAGAGAATCTTAAGTTGGATCAATCAGAGTCGAGCCGAGATGGCCACTTCCTTAGGGGATGATAGCGCACTGTTCCACTCCTCATCTATTTCCAACCCATCAGCCTCCCACTTATTTTTCATTGTTTGCAAAAGATCTGGGGTGTTGTTAATGATTTTTTTTGTAAGTGAGGGAGATGGCGTGTTCGGGAAGGTGGCCATCCAGAAGTCTGTCCTCTAAGGGGGACGAGGTTGGGGGAAGCCTCCCAGCCGGGATGTTCGATTTGAGGGAGTGTCGGACCTGCATGTACCGAAAGTGTTCTGTTTGTGCAAGCTTATACATCAGTTGGAGTGAAGCAAAGAACCCCTCACCTCCTGAACCCCATAAATCACTAATGTGTGAAATCTCTATCAGGTCCCGGTTGTGGAACCCCTTGGTGAGTCTCAAGGTACCCAGTTTTTCAGAAGCCCATAGCTGGGTCGCAAGGGTCAGGGTATCCGCCCAACCCAATTTTCTTTGCACTATGTGCCAAATTTGTACTGAGTGTTTGGTGGGCCCGGTGAGCGGGTATCTGCCCGGCCTTCAGTATAATGCCGCCTCGAAGTTCCCTCCCGGTAGAAGCCACCTGTCCATTCCATACCCCGGGTCATTACCGTCACAGTAGGTGCCATGATTTATCGCTGCAAGGTGTGCAGCCCAATAATATTTGAGGATGTCTGGAAGCGCTATACCCCCATCGAACCAGCCTAGTGTAAGCTTCTGGAGGGAGATGCGAGGCACTCCGGCCCACAGGAGCTCCTGAAGCGCGGTTTCAAGAGATGCGAAGTATGGCTGCGGCACCAAGTCAGGGTAGTTCTGTAGGGCATACAAGAACCTCGGCAGCGCCATCATTTTAAAGAGTGACGCCCGGCCTAGCAGGGACAGTGGGAGCTTCCGCTATGATGCCGAGTCCTTTTTAAACCGTTGCAACGGGGGGCACAAGATTTCTCGGGTAACAGTGTCTTTAGAAACAAAAATACCAATGTATTTAAACCCGTCTGTGGCCACTTCAATTGGGCAGCCACGGGGGATCACCGGAGAATCGCTGCTGAGGACATACATGGCAGATTTTCCCCAGTTTATACTATATCTGAGTTCCACTATATCCGAGTGCTTGGACACTTCTTACTTATCTGCCTCACTGGTTCAGGGGCTGCGCTGTGGACATCGCGCACCCCTTGTTATTTTCGGATCCCCTTGCCTGCCGCCGCCAGAGCGCCCCACGCTGAGCGTTCCCTCCCCCTCTGACGGGCAGGTCACGAGGGCGGGGACGGGCGTGGCTACCACCTTGGTCTGCTCTCTGGTTGGCGGGGCAGCTCCTCTGTCCCTCCACCCCCTGCCATGCCCCTACTACTACCGGTCGCCTACTTATGGCACTTTTATCCCGGCCGCGCAGCGCAGCGGGCGCGACGAAGGCGCGACGAAGTTGCGCCTAAGTTAAGCCCGTCTGCGCCCGTCCGCGACGGGCCGGGACCAGGGGCCACACCCCCTGCCCCTTCATTGGCATATACACCAGCACAACTCCTCTCCTGCACTGCTGATGTGCCCCTTCCCCTTTCACTCACGCAGCACCTTGTCTCTCTAGGTATTTATGTCCCCCACTTAGACTGTGTCACTTCCCCGCGCTCCACGCTTCCCTTGCCCACTTTGGACACCAGACCTCCCCCCATTACTTCCTCACCACCTCCTCACACTGCCTCTGCCTACCTCCTCAACACTCGCTCGGCAGGCAAGCATCAACTGGAATTGTTCAACCTTCTAACCACTGACTCCCCTGATATTCTGTTCTTAATGGAAACATGGTTCTCTGAGGCTTCTCTCCCTGACATTCTAGCCATCCTCCCCGATTCTTATTATGCCCTCTGAGCTGACCGCCCCGACGGTAAGACCGGTGGGGGTGTTGCCATGATCGCTCGATCCACTCTTCAATTCCAGCTTCTCTCTTAACCGTCCATAGCTGGGGTGGACTTTCTGGTCGCTCGCTCCACTAATCTCTCCGCGCCCCTTACTGTCGTCCTTGTCTATCGCCCCCCCCTGAGCATGCCTTCGTTTGTGGCCTCCCTGCAGGAACTCCTCGCTACGCTCGTAGTTAACAACTCTTCTGTTCTCCTGCTAGGTGACTTTAATTACTGGCCTGGTGACCCGAGGGAGGACTTAGCGTCCAAGGACTTCACGGCCACTCTCTTATGTCTCAACCTGAAGTCCCATGTATCGATCCCTACACACAATCTTGGACACATTCTGGACCAAGTCTGGTCATCCCAGGACATAGTTTCCCCCCCCAGCATCCTCCCTTGTACCTGGTCCGACCATTCTCTTATCTTCTTCTCTATCAACATTGGTTCCCCTCACAAACCCCTCGTCCCAAGAATGTTCTTACACGTAGCTGGAATCGCGCTGACTTGCTTTCCCTTTCTCATTCCCGTGCTTCTTCCCCTCCCGATCTTAATGGCATTTCCCTTGACTCACAGGCCGCTGCAGTCGGCAACTGGTTATCTTCCGCTTGCGATCTAGTAGCCCCTCTCAAGCTAGTTAAGTCCATTCGCCCTCACGAGGCTCACCGTTGGTTTAACTCTGAGCTCAAGGTCCTTAAATTGGAACTTAGGCGCTCTGAGCGCCTTTGGCGCCGTAGCTACTGCCCCGACCTTAAGGCCAAATATAAATCTCTTCTTAAAGAGTACAAGAAAGCCATTTTGGTGACCAAGACCAAGTACTTTTCCGAACAAGTAATCCTCTCGGCTAACAAATCTAAAGAGATCTTCTCCTTGGTCAACAACTTGGCCACCTCTGATCGTGCTTGTCCTAACTTTATTCCTTCCCAGGCCCTCTGCTCCTCTTTAAACGACTTCTTCATCGAGAAGATCGTTAAAATTAAATCCAACATTTCTCTCACTCCTTTTACTCCACTTCATTCTGCCCTCTCCGTGTCTAATTCTTCCTTTTCCTTTTTCCCGCCCCTTTCTCTGGATTCCTTCTTAGCCCTGCTCACTAAAATCAAGTCTGGCTCTCCCACTGATTGTGCCCCTGCTCGCATTCTTAAAACTCTCTTCTCCTCTTGCCCTGCTACCCCACTTTCCCTCCTTAATGCTTCTCTTTCTACCGGACTGGTCCCTTCTTCATTTAAATCTGCTATTGTTTTCCCCATTCTTAAAAAAACCTGGTCTTGATCCCTCTCTCCCCTCTCACTTCAGGCCCATTTCTCTTCTTCCCTATCTTGCCAAAATTTTGGAATCCTACGTCACTTCTTGTCTTTCTACTTATGTCGAACAGAACCAACTTCTTGCTTCTCACCAAGCAGGCTTCCGCTCGGGTCATTCGACCGAATCTGTGGTGCTCGCCGTTCTTGACGAGCTGAAAGCCAAGGCTGACACCAGCTCCCCCCAGGCTTTGGTTCTCCTCGACCTGTCCGCTGCGTTTGACACGGTCGACCATAACATTCTTTTAGACCGTGTCAGCCCAGCGGGCATATGAGGCCCTGCCCTCTCCTGATCACGTCCTTTCTAACAGGACGTTCACAAGCTGTCCTCCTCCCCGGCTTTTCTGCTCTTCCCCTCCCGGTGTCCTGTGGGGTTCCTCAAGGTTCCTCCCTCTCTCCTCTTCTCTTCAACCTTTACATTCACCCACTCATTTCTTCTCTTCTTGAGCTGGGGGTCTCTGTGTATAACTACGCAGACGACCTCCAGCTCGTCTTTGATCTTTCTTCTTCTTCTCACTCCCTATCTTTTTTTCGCTCCACCATGGTCTTTATTTCTGGGTGGATGAGCGCCAATCACCTCAAGCTCAATCCATATAAGACTGAGCTTGTCCTGACTGGCGGCTCATCCAGCCCTTTGTCCTCTGCTTTCTGGCCCCCTATTCTTGGCCCCCCTCCCACCCCGGTTCCCTCTGTTAAAACTTTGTGCATTAAGGTCAGCCAGGACCTGTCCATGCATGGCCAGGTCAGCGCTGTGGTGTCCTCCTGCTTCCTTTCCCTTCGGCTGATCCGAAACATTTCTCGTTTCTTTTCTTTTGACTCTCTTAAAATCATCATTTCTGCCCTCATCACTTCCCGCCTTGATTATGGTAATAGCTTGTTCGTGGGTATTCCTGCCTACGAAACCCGCCGCCTTCAAGCAATCCAAAATCAGGCTGCCCGTCTCATTTTTCACTTGCCCAAAACTCACCACATCACTCCTGTCCACAAATCCCTTCACTGGTTACCCATCCTGCAGAGATCCTTGTTCAAACTAGGTTGCCTGGTCTATCGGGCTCTTGACCGCTCTGCACCAGCGTTCATCAACTCTTTGATTTCCTTCCACACCCCTGTTCGCACTCTCCGCTCATCTTCCTCTGCCCTCCTCACAGTTCCCCGTTTCCGCAAAACTCGCACTGGTGGAACCAGATTCTCTGTTCTCGCACCCCGGTTTTGGAACTCCCTCCCTCTCTCAATGCGTTCTATTCCTATCTTTTCACACTTCCGTAAAGCGCTCAAAACATTCCTGTTTGCCCTGGCCTACCCCCGCTAACCTCCTCGGCCCTGTCTGTTCTGTTCCCTAGAGCTCTCAGCGCCAGGAAGCCGTTTGGCCATCGTGCGCTCTATAAATAATTTCATTCATTCATTCATTCATTCATTCATTCATTCCTCCCGAAACTGGCAAAAATGTCCATAGACACTATAAGTGACTTGCGAGGACAAGTGAGGTACAGGAGGATGTCATCCGCATAAAATGATATCCTGTCCTCCCATCCTTCTGCCCACCGGATCCCCTTTAGGGAAAGGTCACACGCCTTTCAGGGAGTAATTATTATGTACAAACCCGGGCCCCCGCAGCACTGTTGTTTCAGCTGCCGGGTCACGAAGCTTGACATTTAAGGTAAGAAAGAGCGATGAGGCCTTCAAGACACAGAGGGTACTTATATAAGAGGTCCTTTTTAATTGTTTAATAATTATTTTCCCTTTTCTCTCACTTGGTAGAAATATCGGATGTATGGACCACTGTTCAGTGATTTGGAAAAGTGACCCAACTCAGGAATAGGAGACACAAGGAGTAATAATTTGAGATTCCCTTGCTTTCCCCCCACTGAAGCCATTTAATAAAACCAGTGGGGTAAGTTGCATTCATTTATATCGCTTTGTTTGGTAATTTCAAAATTAGTGAAAGCTTGCATGTCGACCCAACGTTTTGATTTTCAACAGGGACGTCGTCGAATAGCAGTTAGTGCCAACACCCAGGCATTCCCAATTACGGATCATAGAAGCTTTGGGTGTTCTTTACCTCGTAATGAGCACTCTGAGACCTAACTGCTAGGTTAAGCTTAGGTACCTTATTTATGAAGGATATACTCATTTTTTAGATGCACTTTTCATTTGACAAAAACGCACAAGAGTAAGCTCTTCGCCCTCGTTCAAACTCAATTCAGGCTCGCTGTAACTTGATGTTCACACTGGCTTATTGAATCACAAGGGTGAGTAGCCCTCTTGCATCAGTTCCTTTAAGAAAATTAATTTGATACCCACACTGCACTAATAGGAATTTCCCATTCTATTCCGTATAGGCTGTCAATAAGCTGCTTTGTCCTGATGAAGACCCTATTAGATGTATCAACACACACATGTATCTACAGGGTTGAAACATCAACATGAAAACATCTCATGTCCAGGCTCACTATAACTAATAAATAATTAGACAGTGGATGTTATAGTGAAAGACCGGCGAAAGTCAGGAAACGTATGTTATTGTCTCTTTCGTTTGAATCTGACATGTTATTTACTTTCCCCCTTTTTGTCACTTTAGTCACGTATTGAATTTTGTGTATTGTTATTGTGTCTGACAGCCCGTATTGAATTGAGCTTGCAGTGAATTTTATGTGATTGTTAAAAAAGCAAAAAATAGAAATACATTGTTTTTCCTATATTGTTGCTTGTGTGCGGTATTTAGTTTCTGTTAATCATGACAAATATATATATTTGAGGTCAATTTTATCTCTAAAGAAATAGTAAGGTTCAAAGAAACTTTCTTTAGTTCCTACCCAACTGAACAAATTGTAGCTTTATATCTATACCCAGGTTCCGAGGGAAACAGGGTGACCCCATTGACTTAAATGGCACGCCCACTGGTAGCATTTCATTCACAGTCCCTGGGTATATGGTACACCACTCTACAAGGGGCTTATTAGTACATTAAATATGCCAATCAGGGGTAAGCCCATTTTACCATGTTTAAAGGTGAGAGTGCAAGCACTGTAACAGTTGTTAGCAGTGGTGAAGTGCACTGAGTCCTGGAGCCAACAAAAACAAATTAATCTAAAATAGGAGAGTTCATTGCATTAATTTTGGGGGTGACCCTGCAGAGATGACTATGCCCAACAGAAACCCACTGGTCAAGAGAAAAGGTTTATTGTTGTATTACCAGGACCCACTTTGGAGGTTGGCACAAATATTTGATTGCATATTTATGAAGTGTCACATCTGTGTTGAATGCAATGAACCTCCCAATGAGTTACTTCAAAGATTCAGCTAAATGATTTTGCAGGGACCAAAATGAATCACCAGGTTTTGACTGCACTGCTGAGAGAACCAGCTGCCCTCTGGCAATATTGGACTTCACTGGCTCCAGAGCTACCCCATGTGTAGCATAAATAAATGAGTAGAACTTTGGTAACCTGACTTCCACAAGTGACAGAAACTGATCTACTAGCTTCAATACTTTTCAATAAACAATGGTGTACATCACAGTCATACAGTGCAAGATATATAATCGTACCTTGGGAAATCAATTGGGAGTAAGGGGTTGGGTACTTTCGACATTGTTCTTTACAATTCATCATTGTACATTCAGAAGTGCGAGTGGCTCGTCAGCCCGGGCGATCAGGGGGGGTTCGCACATGTGACCCGTATATTCATTCCAATTAGACTAGATACCGACCCAATTCTGTGGGAACCCCCTGGCTACATACACTGTCTTCTCCTGGAGCATGCACCGGTCCATGTCTGTCTTCCAGAGACCAGATTTTGGAGGCCCAGCAGCCCCCCACAGCCTAGCAATATTCCTTTTTGCGCTAGCAAAGCCAAGCGTGGCACAGATCCTCCCACGAGGTGACAGATCCGTGGGCTCCCATATATTCAATAGACACCTTTTTGCCTCAACCCGGAGCTCTACCTCCCATACCTCCCGCATGCATTGGTGTATCCGTCGCCAATCGACCTGGAGCACTGGGCACTTCATTATGGTGTGGAATAATGTCCCTGCCTCTCCACACCCCCTCCGACAGAGCCTGTCTACACTGCGGCCCATTAATTGCAGTCTAGTCCCTGAAATATAGAACTGGTGGAGAATCTTAAGTTGGATCAATCGGAGTCGAGCCGAGATGGCCACTTCCTTAGGGGATGATAGCGCACTGTTCCACTCCTCATCTATTTCCAACCCATCAGCCTCCCACTTATTTTTCATTGTTTGCAAAAGATCTGGGGTGTTGTTAATGATTTTTTTGTAAGTGAGGGAGATGGCATGTTTGGGAAGGTGGCCATCCAGTAGTCTATCCTCTAAGGGGGACGAGGTTGGGGGAAGCCTCCCAGCTGGGATGTTCGATTTGAGGGAGTGTCGGACCTGCATGTACCGAAAGTGTTCTGTTTGTGTGAAGCAAAGGACCCCTCACCCCCTGAATCCCATAAATCTCTAATGTGTGAAATCCCTATCAGGTCCCAGTTGTGGAACCCCTTGGTGCGTCTCAAGGTACCCAGTTTTTCATAAGCCCATAGCGGGGTCGCAAGGGTCAGGGTATCCGCCCAACCCAATTTTCTTTGCACTATGTGCCAAATTTGTACTGAGTGTTTGGTGGGCCCGGTGAGCGGGTATCTGCCCGGCCTTGAGTATAATGCCGCCTCGAAGTTCCCTCCCGGTAGAAGCCACCTGTCCATTCCATACCCCGGGTCATTACCGTCACAGTATGTGCCATGATTTATCGCTGCAAGGTGTGCAGCCCAATAATATTTGCGGATGTCCGGGAGCGCTATACCCCCATCGAACCAGCCTAGTGTAAGCTTCTGGAGGGAGAAGCGAGGCACTCCGGCCCACAGGAGCTCCTGAAGCGCGGTTTCAAGAGATGCAAAGTATGGCTGCGGCACCAAGTCGGGGTAGTTCTGTAGGGCATTCAAGAACCTCGGCAGCGCTATCATTTCAAAGAGCGACGCCCGGCCTAGCAGGGACAGTGGGAGCTTCCGCCAGGATGCCGAGTCCTTTTTAAACCATTGCAACGGCGGCACGAGAAAGAGATGGAAAATAGTCATTACTGTGGTTTAACCAAGAGTGTAGCCTTTTAATCACATAGACACAACTCATTGTGAAAAGATAAGTGACAACCTTCATCATAGTTAAGCAAACATTGTTATGAGAACACCGGTCATAAGATCAGCCGGGTCATACATATTTGTTTTTTGAGAAGCAGGACATAGGGCAGATGAACAGCTCATCGTTTGTGCAAGCAAGACATCAGTAACTTAACCTTCCTCTACAAAGGAACATTTCCGGAAGGTTAAGGCAAGTGCCAGCAGGCCTCTTTACCTTATCCATCGCTCTCACCTTCAACCAAGGGCATTAATTTATTAGTAACTTCCAGGGCACCGCATCGCAGTCCATCCCTGCCAGGGGATACCTACCACTTGGCAAAATCCCCCCAAAATTTTCACTTTCTGGCATCCCGGGGTAGGGCAGAAAGGTCCAGTACACCAGCAGGTCAGTCCCCCCTCCTGCCTGCCCAGTGCCCACATTAATAAACCCCCTTCCAAGGGTAAAGTCCAGTAAATCAGTCCACATTTGGGGTAGCCCCCATTTCTGCTGCAAGAAATTCCGCCACAGGGTGAGTCGGTCACTGTTGTACTTGCCCTCCCCCCGCTACCCCTAATGGGCCTCTTTAATACCACTACGATTGTGCTGTTGCCCAACACGGAGCTGTTGGTCCTTGTATGGCCAAAAGCGCCCCCTCCCTGAGGGGTCTCTCTCCATCCCCCACAAACTCACTCTATGGGTACTTAAAGATATGCCTCTGCCTCAGATTCTCCCATGGGTACCCATTTACTACTTGGTTACTGCTGTACCTTGTACACTATAAGCAATATCGACCTTATCGTCTGGCTACGGACCCTTCTTGCCACGTAGTTCGCTCCATTGTAATATTATCAGAATTTCCCCCCCCCAAGCTTGGCTTTCTCCGAACTAGGGGGTTAATAAAATTCTACACCTGTTGAGCCCCTAATGTCTAGGGGTAGATATACTCGTCTGCGTCCTCATGCCATCCTCATATCTTACCTAAGATTTCGAATCCTACGGATGTGTCCCCGCCACTGGCTGATATGCTCAGCTTACCTGGCCCTGGAGTCCATACCTTGCCTGCTTGAAACCTAGCTGCAGACACAGTTGGGCCTGTGAGTTGTGAGAAGGGTGCTGGCTGCGGAATACCGAATACTTATGGAGTGACCTCGCACTCGCGTCCGGAATCCCGTGGAAAACAAATCCAGGTGATACCCTTACTCATCAGGGGTTGTTTCACCACATTTCTTTAGTGCCTCAGCAGCACCCTTCCTCTCCCCCCAGAGTCAATTGCTCCACCCCTAGATCCCTAGTGGTTCACCCTCCGGTGATACCAATGACCTTTGACCCCAGCGGAGCGTTGAAGGAAGGAAGCCGGATTCGACTGCAACCCTAATATCACACAGTTAGTACTGTCTTTCCTTTATAGGAGGAGTGTGGGCCCACCTACTTAGTGCTCAATAGTGAGGAACCCTCCGACTCCCCATTCCAACTCAAGGCGCCTCTGACTTTGTACCCAGATGTCCGCAAGATGTAGACTCTAAGACCAGGGCGGGGTCCTCATGATGAAACATGGAAATCCCTAAATGTAACCGAGCTCCCACACTGCCTAACGTGAATTGCACGCCAGTGCCTGGTGAGTAAAGTAAAACTGGAGCCTGGACACCATATACTGTCCTCTGTTTTAGATACCCGATTGCCATGGCAGCTGCCCTGCAGTGACCTCGCCCTGAGGGTTCGGGTAGGCACATTGGGCAGAGGGTACTATTTCTTTGCACAGAATTTGTAAATCTTGGCTCCCCAGCAACTCCCCAACCCAGCGGGCTGCAGAGAGCTGCCGGACTGCTCCCCATGCCATTATGCGTTTCGAGGTGATATAATTCCTATTCCACCTACCCGGACTAAATGCCCTTGAGAATTACTGGTTTGCTTATGAACGGGGTTAACACCCCAGTCCCCACGACGGCGCTTTCGGCCTAACCTTTGGGCTAAATAGGGAGGACCCGCTCTTTTTCCTGAAGTGATCACCTGCATCCCAGTGCTGCAGTGCGCAGAACTATGTATTCATCATACTACTACAAATCTCCAAATGCCCCAATTAATATAAAAAGGGGGGTAGACCGTACGAGACCAGAAGGGTGTTGTACAAGAAGTGAACCTTATCTCGCCCAAACCAGATCGCTATTAGAGCCCCAGTACAGAAACACTACACAGTGGCCATCCAAACAAGGTGCTACCCTGTCTCTGCGTCTTTAAAATATCGATTGCCTATTGATGCTTACCCATCCTACATCAATCCTGGCCTACCGGAGGTCGCTGTTAACATTTGCCTGGTCCTGAACCCTGCTAATTTATTGCAATGCTAATTAGCGGGTCTCTGACATGCGTGCCAACCATAAACTGCGATGCTGTATCCCCCTTTTGGCCTATTCAATCTCCCGAGTTGATTATACTTATGTCTCTGTCATGAACTGGCACTGCTTATGGCCTAGCATATTAGCAGCTGCCTGGCGCTTCAAGCGACAACTATCGCAGTAGCACCACCTTGACGGCTATAAGATTTACTGGGTCGATCCTAGTGAAGCTGTACCCCTGTCTACGTACCTTGATCCCCTGCGGCAGCAATACGTGTGTCCCCTAACGCACTGTACACCCGATAATTTATTAGGGCCTGAAACGCCAAGTCATGCGCAGACAACTGAACCAGCCCAATTGAATGACTCATATCCCATTACACACAGTGCTAAACGACTAAGTCCTGTGAAGCCACAGTATGGATGTTGTCTAGTCAAAGTCCCTTGAGGGGTGTTGCCGTAGAACTACATCACCTCACACCTCATTCTTTAGGCAGAGGCCAACCTGCCACACCCTTACCTCGACCCAATGTCCCTTAATGTTCAGGGGGTTACCATCTCGCTCTTAATGACAACTTGCTTTGGGCCCGATTAAACCTTTCGCCCTCAAGTCTCTCTGCTTTACTTACCACGCACATACCTGCGCGCCCCAATTCTTGAACAAACCTAGTAGCAGCGACCCGTGCACTGCGTTCCCTCTCCGCCATACCGGTGACATCTTAAATACCCGCAGCATCGCTGTGCATGGCTGCTGGTATTGCTGATGTCTGTCTTAATCCCCACCTTCTTGGCCACTGCAAATGTAGCTGATGGTTGCATATCTGGAACCTGGCCTTCATGCTTAGCCACCCCATCACTTGATGCAACTCCGAGAAACATGTGAAAACAACGAGAATATAACTAGTTAGAATATAAAAACCCCGACCAGCATTAATACAGCTTCCGTTTTGCCAATCGGTTCATACTCTGTATTCGTAGGCTTCAAATGATAAATCCTCATGTCTTTTCGAGTGAACCTTCCTTGACTACATAAACAGGCCTCTGATATTACAGGGCCACGGGCTATATTCCGACTATCAACATACAAGCATTGCCGTATATAAGAAATGCAACGAGTTATGTTTACTTTGCACAGTGTTACTAGCCCCTTGGCAGCCCATTCCCACAGCCCCTCGCCCATAACCTCTCAAAATGGCCGACTTACGGAGGTCAACAGATAGGGCTGCAGATGTCGTCTATGACGGACCTGTTTTCCTAAAAGGATGTTGAAGTCACTGACAAGGCCCAGCCCATGCTGTGACTAAAATAAAAGAGACATGGCCAAACCCAACAATTGCATAGTACCACTTGTCCCAATAGGACAACACTTTGTAATACTATCTTAAATTAAAGGAGAGTTTGGTGCCTATGGCCAGGTCACCCAAATTATTCCTATTTATTGAGTCAGACCCCTCATCACTGAGTATGCCTGTGTTTTAGGCAGGCAATTCTTCAAGAGATATATGTTCATGTTGTTTACTTGCTCACATATTTCTCCTTTATCATATGAAAAGCTGAGCTACAAAAACAGTCCACTAACAGGGCACCCAGAAACCTCAAAAAGGTTTCATTTTGATTAATTGTAAACACAAAGGACCGAATCCTCATTTAAAGTTACTTTGAGACAAAACCTTTAGATCAAGCCACTTCTATAAAAAACCCTGAACTGTACTTTTTCACATTCATTGTTATTGTTATTGTTATCTGGGTTTTGTATAGCGCCAAATCACCTTCAGGCCTCTAGGCGCTTCTGGCAGATACAGCAACAAGAGTTTGGTAGTTAAGCAAGGAATTCAGATTATAGCATCCTAACTCAAAGAGAGCCGAAGGCGTCTCTGAATAAAAGTGTTTTCAAAGACTTCCTAAAAAGGAAAAGGTTAGTTTCTTTACGAAGGGGCTCCGGTAGTCTATTCCACATTTGTGGGACTTGGATTGAAAAGGATCTCCCGCCCTTGGTTGCCATTTTGAAGCGTGGACATGACAACAATTGGGAGTTGGAAGATCTTAGTGCTTGCTTGGGGTTGGAGACCTCAAGCCTTTCTTTTATATAGGCAGGCGTATGCCCATAGATTGCCTTATGGGCAATGCACAGGCTTTTAAATTCCACCCTTTGCTTTATAGGGAGCCAATGTAGCCTGTGCAGTAATGAGGAAGCGTGGGTCTGTCTGGGTAATCTAAAAATTAATCATGGGAGGTGGCTGTCATATACACACACACACACAAAGCACAAAAAGCACTTTGTAAAGGTTAGGAAAGTTTAGAGCCTAAGCCAGAATAGTTCACACCTAGATTTGAATATTGTGACATTATACCCACATTCAGCTGCAATTGTGACAGTAGCTCTGCCCTTAGGTGAACAAATGATCTTTAGAGCCACCCAATAGTAAATGATGGGTTTCGACCCACAAAAGGGGAATCCTGGAGCATTGTTCCACTCTCAGGTGAGTGATAAAATGTTAGTTCCCTTCCACAGATGAATAATTGTGCTCATGTCCTATACACACAGAATTCATTCATGTGAAATGTCCCAACTTGGGGGGATGACCAGTCCGGCTGGCCCTCCCCCTGCAAGCCCACCCCCTTGACCCAGAAACAGTCCTATTGCTTCTGGTCAACGGTCAGGCGGCACCAATCGGTGGTGGAGCACCCCACACCATGCCATCAAGACGTGGCAAAAGGGGGGGGCGCGCCCCACCATCGAGGGCGCGGGGGAGGGGGGAAGTCGGCGCCCCTGCCATACGTGCGTAGGGGCCGAGTGGCCCCCCTTTCCTTTTGTATGGCTGTAGCTATAGCTTCGAAACCATTTGGGAATGTGTAGTATCAGGGCTCACTGACATAACCTGTGTGATCTTGGTCAGACCATAATCAGTAGCCATGTCATTGTGTCTTGGTACCTAGTGCAAGAAAGGATATGGGTTGGTGTTTGACTTTTCAAATATACCCCAATGATCAGGGTCATTGGGCCTCCCAGGCATCTGGGTCCCGGCGCCACGGCACCTGCTGCACCAACGGAAGCGATGCCCCTGACCATAACCCTGTACAGTCAGCGTACCAACTTGACTGAAAGTAGCCCATGTAAAGGCCCTCATACTTTGGGCAGCTACACTCAAAGCAGTGGTCTGCATCCAAAGGCCCACGTCAGCGTTCATCTTCTATAAATTGAAGGAAATCATAAAAAATGTAAATAGTATTCAGAAAAAAACTGTATGTAGTTCGATGTATGCCAGAACATGACAGTTCGAACCAGAATGCAAAATAGGTATTCTGCAGCAGTAGTCATGGGAGTGTAGCACACTAGCTGGAAGGACTCCACCTATTTAATTTAGCCCTGCACGAAACAATTAAATACCTTTTCCAAGACCTTTCCCTCTCGTCATACTAGGAAACCATGATACAGCCTCCCCTGACCCTTGTCGAAAGGTACCCTCTAATGCCCAAAGCCAAGCCCCTAAACACCCGGACTTGAACATTGCCACCGAATCATTGAATTAAAGAAACGCATTTGCCTGCCACTTCAATTGATAGTTTTTACATACATTAAAATCCTGTGAGGCCCTCCTACCCTACTTTGATGCCGTGAACCAGCCTATTAGCCTGCATCCTTGCTGATACCCTTCGCGCCCTGCCGTCTCCGGGCAGACACTGTGGCATCATGCCTGACAAAGATAACTTGCTGCTGGTCGACGTCTCGGCATCCGAGGTGTAGCGTCGTGCTGCAAATCACGACAGACACACTATGCACTTTTTAAGGAGCATTTATTCCTGCTGCTGCTCATGACCCTGTCTCTATCCTAAATGCCTCTTTCCTGTCCCTGCTCCTCCTCTTCCTGTAGCCCCCTAACTCCACCCACCAAAGACTAGACTGCATACACCTTAGTACATCTCCCCCTTGTTAACAAAATGAAAAAAAACAAAGTCTGACTTGATTATAGTTCTTCAATTAGCCATGTAGGACGGTGAATAGTTTGTTTGGGCCGCAGGAGCACATCTCCATTGTCAGATCCAGCTTCCGTCTGATTCTCAGGTATCTGTTCTGCAGAGACAGTTTCGGGCCTCTGTGTAGTCAGCCGTTCAGTCACGTTGTTGTGTGGTTCTTCTGTTACCTTAATAAGACCATCCTTGACTGCAGAAGCGCACCTTTGAAAATGGGAGATATCGCATGTAATCTTCTTGTTCTCAGATTCATTGTGGTTTTCAACAACGCTTCTGGTTTCTCCATTCATTTTCCGACTCTGAGGCGTTCGTAATTGCCTCTCGTGATGTGACTGTTGATGACGCAGCTCGATTGCGACAGTCTGTTTTCCTTTGTGACTCTTGTTTGATTGACGCTCGATCTCCTCCATGAGTGGAAGTTGTTCTGGTTCTCTTCCTAGCACCCGTGTATGGTTCCACTTTCTTTTGTCTTGTCAAGTCGAGGGCAACACTGTCCTTCTGTTCAAAAATCATGCGTCCCAGACGGTAAGGCACTATCTGAAATGGGTGTCCTGATTTGTTTCTGGGACTCATTTGCTGACTATGTTTGTCTCGCACACTCCCACTCGCGTTTGGGACTAGTGAACCCTTTGACCATATATACATGTGCATGTTTCTCTCTCATCCGACGGCGATCCGTCTCTGTCACCACATTTTGCCTTTCTTGCAGGGTGACAGGATTGTCCTTTCCCACCCGGTGGGTAATGTCCCATATATATGTTTTCCTTCTGTAAGCCCTTTGAGTCAGCCTCGCTGACCCCATCAGGGGTGACGGTACATTGTTCACCTCTTGGTGTAACTGTGGCTGACATGACATGTTGTCTGGTGGGGTGATTGAATATTCTGAGTCATTGGCATGAGGTATGTTGCTCTGGACGGGAAGGACGTCCTTTAATTCCATTGTGCATTCGGATGATTGATGCCGTGGGCATTGTCGGGACCATGATTCCGTTGACCCGAGTGATCGGACAGACATGCTTTCTGAATCAGCAGAGTCTTCTGCTGGTTTCCTTTGAGAACATTCCTTTGGGAGTGTCTCGACTGGTAAACTTCTTGAGCTGGTAGTCTGTGATGACCTGCTCCTGGAGTTGGAGCTATTGGTGAGACATTTCTCTGGGTACATCCCTTGACATGTTTTCTGTGTTATTGCTGTGAAAAGGTTGTTTGCCAACCACATATTTACTTCTTTAGATTGATCCTGGAGCATTTGGTCCCTGCCCCTCTCATATGACATTAATTGTCTCTTCTCAGTTGTTTCTCCAGAATGGTTTGTTGAGTGACCTCTCCAAGTTATGTTAGTCAGGCTGTCACAGTTCCGTATTGTCTCAGTCTTTTGTTCGCCATCATCCACTGCCCTTTGTATTGTTGACTCAGGGAATTTCATGTCACTTTTCCTCTCATGGTGTCTTGTCTCGGGTCTGCCTTTGTCCCCCTTCTTTCTGGAGTTTTTGATTTCTTGGGCTTTATTCACTAATACAAGAGATGTCTCCTTTCTCTTGTCTTCCTTTCTTGTCTTAAGGATGATGTCAAGATCATCACTCACCCGATACAGAATTTCAACCAGCCGAAGACGCTCAGCAGTAGGTAAGCTGAGGAGACAGTCAGCTTCCGGTCCTTCAATGACACATATATAGGCCGGCACAGATGTGGTTTTGTGCTTGAGCGTGGTTGCAAATTTTCCGTAGCATGGGAGAGGTTTCTTCGACATCCACGTGTACACTCTGGCATATGCCGGGCTCAGTGTTGGTGGCAGCTGCATTTTGTTGTACTCGGTTATGGGGATATAGTTCAGTGATGCCCCACTGTCCAGTACAAACTTGGTTGCATGGGTTCCCACACATATGTCCAATCTGGGGTATTTCTTTAATTGGTCTGGATCAGCGACCAGACTGGCATATACATCAGTGTACAGCAATGCTGGAGATGGTGACCTGGATTCTCTGGATGTAGATCTTCTCATCCATTGTGACTTGCGAGACTCTCTGCTAGAGTGTGAGGAGGCAGAGGATGACTCTGGCCGATCTTGAACTGCTTTGCATGATATCGCTTTGTGACGGGGCGAGAGGATCTCGTTGTCTCTTTCGTTCTGTCTTTACGATACTCCCCACAAACAATCTCAAAGTGATTATCTCTTCCGCACTTTCGACACTGCTATCCATGCGCCGGACAAACATCTGTGTGTGGAAAGTCATATCCGCACCTGTAACACCTCAGGGGGCGGTCTCGTTTCTTGTCTCCACGGCCAGACTCATGGCATCTGCGCCCTGCATAGTGTTGGCGGGAAGAAGGTCTGGATGTCCACCTTCGATCTCGAGAGTGTCTGCGAGTGGTACTGGTTTGTAAGCGGTAAGCTTGTTCCCGCCTCTCAACACGTCCCGCCTCCATTTTTCTGGCATGTTCCTCTGCTTGGTCATGGACTCGGGTCATCTCTTCGATTTCGTCTAAAGTATGACTCTTCCGTAAGAGCCGCCTTCTGAGGGTCTCTGACTGGCATCCTTCAATGATTCGCATTCTAATGGAATCCTCCGTGGAAAATTTATCAAATTCACAATAACGGGACAGTCGTCGAAGCTTTGTTATAAACATACTCATTAGTTCTTCCTTTTCTTGACAGGCTAGGTTAAACGTGTACCGTTCATAATCTACATTTCTCTTATGTAAAAACTTTTTATTTAAAGCATCTCATACCTTGGCATATGATCCTGTTTCCGCAGTTGGCAGTTCCTTGATTAGCTTGCCAACTTCTTTCCCAACCAGATTGCACAACGCGATTAATTTTTCATCTTCATCCGTGACTTTTGATCCTTTCATAAAATCTTCAAAGTCCTCGAACCACTCTTGCCACCTGAGGCCCATGCCACCTCCAGCTATCAGGGCCAGGGGTTCTGGGACGCGCAAATATGAGACGCCTGCTGTATTTGGCGTGGTCGCCGCTGTACCTGCGACAAAAAGCAGAATATAATGATGGACCCTTCTTATAGTCAGCACCTGAACGATTCTCTCCCCGTGATATTCGTTGACCCTTATATTAATTAGGGGGATTGTACCTGCGACATTTCTATGCGGTGACGTCGACATTTTGATTTATTTCTTTATCCCTCTGTCTTTGCTCGTGTTTCTTTGTCTTTCTTTTATCACTGTCTTTGCCTTTGCTTGTGCTTGTTTTCTTATTTGACCTCTTTTTGCTTTCACTTGTTTATTTGATTCACCTCTTGCATTGGCTCATGCTTGTTTGTGTCAACTCTTGTGTTTGCTTGTGCTTGTTTTCTCTTTTCACCTCTTTCATTTGCATGTGCTTGTTTGTCTTTACTGTTGCCTTTGTCTATCTCTTGCATTTGCTTGTGCCTGTTTTCGTATTTCACCTCTTGCATTTGCTCATGCTTGTTTCATTTACTGTTGTTTTTGCTTGTGCTTGCTGCTCAATGTCTGGTTGCCTGACTTCAAAATGGCCGCCCTATGCTTTCAATAGGGACTGGAGCTCACCGTCTGACTTCAAAATGGCCGCCGGTATGGAAATCTCGTTTCCCACGAGATTTGGGCTCATTCAATCTTCCAGGCTCACGTTTCATCAACCGGCCCTCACCGGCAGCCGGTCCTTGCAGCAAGCGGCACCTCCACACGCTCCCTGGGCACTAGAGCGGCAGGTAGGATCGGGGTGGGCTCCCGATCTTCGTTTCTTCCGCCGCACACTCAACCTCACGCATCCGGGGTGGGCACCCGATTCCAGCGCTCGACAGGGCTTTCCCGACGGGGCAATTCCAGCGCTCGACAGCGCTTTCCCGACTAGGCTCCACGCGACCAGCTGGTCACGGAGCGGCGGGCATTTACCGCTGGCCACTTCACTCTCGGTGGCGGTCTCTGCAGGGCACACGTGTCGCGATGGCGACTTCCTTTAGTGCGCTGCACGGGACGGGTCACTCGTCTCCAGGGGTCCAGGTGGTGTCAGACTGCACCATCCCACCCTCATTGCCAGCTGTAGCGTCGTGCTGCAAATCACGACAGACACACTGTGCACTTTTCAAGGAGCATTTATTCCTGCTGCTGCTCATGAACCTGTCCCTATCCTAACTGCCTCTTTCCTGTCCCCGCTCCTCCTCTTCCTGTAGCCCCCTAACTCCACCCACCAAAGACTAGACTGCATACACCTTATTACACAAGGGAGAAGACAAATAGGTATCCGGCCGCCATGACGCTCTTCAGCTCACTTGCCTCGCGACATCCTCCGGATACATCGGTCGACTTCTTGACCGAGGTGGTCCCGACATGAAACAAAATTAAGTAGAAATTATCCCAGGCAACCTGTTTTTTCACCGAAACAACAAAATGATACTACTAATGCTATATTACGCATTGTCTCTGTGGCTACACTATTGGTGGCCCCCCCACTGTGCCCCACCATCTACACAGGCTCACCTTTTGTGCCACATGCACACAAATCTGACCCTTATGCGAATCTGATGTGATGGTTCCCGGTGCCCAGTGAAGGGAAAAAGAGGCTGATCCCTCGCTTGCGGGGCCTTATGAGCTGCTGCTGGTCCCTTGGCTGCACTTCGATGATGTCATGGTGCGACCCCTCTGTTTTGGCGACACCAAAGAAGGACGACTCTCGACCCTTGGCTGATCCTGCCTGTATCGCGGCAAAAGGCGCCCCTCTGCTATGCGCCAGGTGCGCCTTCATTTCCCAAGTCTCAACCTTTCAAGGGGCTGCAAAAGGCCGCCGGTAAAGGGGTAACCGTCTGAAAAAAACTATTATTCTTTACCTGACAGCTTGGCAAGACCAGCCTGCCAATCTTTAACCCTCACTCATTGAGTAATTTGTTTGTAATTCAATTAAAACTCAATTGTTCTTTGGTTTTCTTGTTACTTTACCTCAGCTCTTCTACTTCACCTCTCTCTTCTTACCTCTCTCTATCTATCTCTACCTCTCGGTGTCCCCGTGCCCTCTCTATCTCAACACTCCCTACCTCATCTATGTCATCTCGCTCTTCACACAACTCTCCATATCCCACTATTATAGCTCTTGCTCACTGTCTCAACACTCTCTTTACCATTCTGTATGACTATGGGTATGTTTCTATACCCATTCTCTTCCTCAAATCTCTCTACCCATGTGTATGCTTCTGTATCCAGTTACTTCCTCAAATCTCTCTACCTCATGGTTTTCTTTGCAACGCAATACTCAGTTTCAATCTCACTTCCCTGAATTTCTCCTCTACTTCGCCTTTCTTTCTTACACTTATCCCTCTCCGAACCTCATCTCAGTGCAAAACGAAATAGCTTTATCAATCCTTCTTCCAGCTTTGTTTTGGTACGAGTTTTCTTCAGATTCCAGGAGCTTTCATCTGTTTTTGGGTATTTATGTTTCTGAGAATTTAGTGTGTAATCCAATATCACGAGGGCATAAAATGCTTAAAATGGGTGTTAAAGCCAAAGTTGTTACTAACAGTGGGCCTAAAATATTGTATGTACAGGGCACGAATAATCCTTACGATTCATTATTACAGATTGGGGAGTGATAGGAAGAGTAATTGAATATGTTGACCTTTTGGAAAGAGATGACAGAGTACTATGTACTGTAGAACTGTATTGTTTTATTTAGCATATTTTCCCATTGATTTTTTGAAGGTGCTGAAGAAAGTCATTTATTTTTATTTTTTATTAGTTTGTCACCACACCAACCAATAAGAAATACAAATAAAATGAGAAAAAAAGTTAATCAATGTAAATACATTAAAAACAATTATAATAGAACAGAAATGTTTTAAAATACAGCAATCGTCTTTTTATATGGCTGTGATATTTCCCAGCATTTTATTTCAATAGACCTGATGTTGTAGCAAGAAATATGAATACTGTTGTAAATGAATGAAGATATAAGGTAGATTGTAGCCAGATAATTATCCAAGCAAGATGTTTATTAGTTGGTTTAAATAAGATAAATAATAGGTCCCACCAGGAGCTTGATGGATGTTGCTCAGCCCTCACTCACCAACTGACATTCTCCACACACACCAGGCACACACACATTCTATTCACTCTGACATCACGCACACCAACATTCCACGCAGACATCTCACTCATTCTGGCTGAGCAACCTAAAAGGAGATAAATCTAGTTACAACATATCTCCTTTTCTTCACAGAAATTAAACAGAATTGCTTGCAACATAAAGCAATTAAAATTTTGAAAGATACACATGCAATAAAGCGGACAGTTCATATTAGAAAAGAAAAGCAGAATAAGTAAAGCAAAGAAACAATGTAAAAGGATAAACCATATAACATGGCACATGTCCCCTTCCCTTGGGGAATTTAGAGAAAATAAACAACTATCGACATTAATAAATATATACTATAATAATATACTAAAGCATCTTAACACAGAGCTTTCTCAAAATCTGAACTAACACATCTGAATAAACAAATATACTAACGCATCTTAACACCAGAGCTTTCTGAAAAGCTAAACTAACACATATTAAAATCTTTGCTTGCTAAACAAGCCATTTAAAAATTAATCTAACACGCCTCACTACCTGCGCCATTTAATAATTAATCTAACGCGCCTTACTACCTGGGCCATTTAATAATTAATCTAACGCGTCTTACTACCTGCGCCATTTAATAATTAATCTAACGCGTCTTACTACTTGCGCTATTTAATAATTAATCTAACGCGTCTTACTACTTGCACTTTAATAATCAATTTAATGCGTCTTACTATTAGCGCACTTCTAAACAAAATTTAACCTACAAATTACACTAACGCGTCTTACAACTCGCGCACTTACAGTAACGAGGCCAATACTACCCCATTAATACTTAACCCTTCACCACTCCAAAGACACCAAAATGACGTCACTTATCACTAACCAGCTACAATGCTTTAAATTACAGAACACGGGCACTCATCACACACCAGACAAACCACCAGAGGGAACTCTTCATCCCACAACACACACCCACAGGAACACAAGACAAACATTATATTGACCAGCAATATAATGTTATCAACAGTCTTATGGTCTGATGAGCGGTCTCTCACCAGAGGTCTTCAAAGAAGTAGAAATGTCTGTCCTTAATCTGCCGGTATCTGTCACAATCCAAAGACCATAGAATTCATCGACAAGTCTGTTGAGAAACATACCCTCCTTCGATAGTAACATCTTCTCCAGATCGACTTGCCCGTGCACATGGTATAATTGTGGCAGATGTAAACAAAACAGTACCTTTTCCTGTAGTGTCCCAGTCGAAGCACGAAGCATTTGACACTTTAAAACTCTCACTCCACATTCATGCTGACACAGCTCACTTATAGTGCTATCACTTCCTTGCTGTCTCCCTGAAATGCGCTGCAGCTCTGCTCCACAATGCAGGCGTAAACTGAACGGTGTAACCTCCATGGCCCGACTTCAAAATACAAACATAGCGTTTCCAAAACACTATTGACGAACTATGCGTGGTTTCAAATAGCTGCACCAGACCCAGAAAATGGAGGCACGCAGTTTACATTGTGCCGGGTGGCTACCAGCACGGTGATGCTTCAGTGGCACTTCAACCTCCCACGACGTCATAAGGAGAGAGTTATTCGCGGTACACACACGGTAAGTTCCATGCTACATTGCTTGTTTACTTCTTTTAAAACATAAGCATGACAGTTGAAAATGTTTGAGCACTAGCGCAGTGAAAATAAAATGATTCAAGTAATTTAAAACCAGAATGAAATACCCCAACACTGGAACGTGCACAGCTTCTTTTAAAATGGCACTTTTGAACAAAATTACTTCATCATGCTTTTGCCTTTCGATCATATGCCAAAATATATTTTGTTAAAATAAAAACTGTGCTCGGAATGGCTCAAAAAATTAAATAACATTTCTCCAATCATGCTCCGTGTTATCTGCTTTCAAAACGAAGAAACATGAAGTGGATTGCCAGCGCTGTGCTCTAATCTCTCTCTCCACGGGGTCAGAAGCAGTAGAGCACGACTTGGTTAACGTGTGCAACTGCTGAAAGAAATGTCTTTATGCACAACAAAACGTAAAGCTCACCAAGGATGCCAATATTTCCATAACAAACTTCTCAAATCAGTCTCATGTTTCAAAGGGTGTCCAATTCAGAGCGCTCGATTTAAATGTCTTAAAAACATTAGCTCAGAGGTCAAACTCTCATGCCACATAACGCAGTACACTATCTGTTAATGTTAAGCTTAAACTTGCACTTTTAAATCTTTGGGGGACTGATTTCGTGGTCACTGGTGGGGTCTCCTAGTGCCAGTAAGCTTAAACACGCATACATAGAGAGTGTTTTACCTTTTTAAATCTTCCTTTTCTGTTCTTTTCTCTTGAGTTTTCTTAAATGTTCGTAGTTTTCCGCAGGTTTTACTCCAAAATGCAGCAAAAAATGTTCAGTTTCAAAAGTTCCAGTTTCTTTACTTCTTTATCAACCTTGCACGCTGTAAGATCTTAATACTTCTCCAAAACGTCGCCAAAATGTTGTAAATGAATGATGATATAAAGTAGATTGTAGCCAGGTAATTATCCAAGCAAGATGTTTATTAGTTGGTTTCAATAAGATAAATAATAGGTCCCACCAGGAGCTTGATGGATGTTGCTCAGCCCTCACTCACCAACTGACATTCTCCACACACACCAGGCACACACACATTCTATTCACTCTGACATCTCGCACACCAACATTCCACGCAGACATCTCACTCATTCTGGTTGAGCAACCTAAAAGGAGATAAATCTAGTTACAACATATACATTATTAATCGCGCCCAAGTTATATACCACAATCGAGACATTCATCTTGCAAGACCAGTTATGTCCCTAATATCGTTCATATTTACTCAGAAAAAACATTGATCAGATTAGACGCAGACAATTTCAAATTACAAGGTGTGGTGGAACAATATGAACCAACTAACTAATAAACAACGGTTAAGATGTACACATTTTGTTTCGCGTAAGAAGAAATTGGCCTTATCTAAATCGTCTCTTATCCTTAAAAAAATCAAAGACCTTGAACGCATTTACTATAAGTCTAATTCCCCTGAGGCTCTTTCTTCTCTTATTAAAGCCAAACTCCAATTCAATAAATTTTCTTGTGACTCTGCCTGCAATCATCTTTTAAAATTTAATTCCAAAATGTATGGTGGTCGCATTAAAGCGGGCAGGTCTCTTGCTAATTACCTTAAAATTAAAAAACAAAAATCTAAAATAGCTGTTATTTCAGATACTGCTGGGACTCGCCATTGTACTGATGACAAGATCCTTGATTGCTTTGTTCAATATTACTCCACTTTATATACACCTGAATCTACTCCGACCCCTTCTCAAATTGATTCCTTTTTTCACAACATACCCACATCCTCTCCCTCTACTCTTGTCCTCTCTTCTCTGGATTCTCCTATCTCAGAGAAAGAGATTTTACAAGCAATTACTCTCTTGCCGAAAGACAAATCTCCCGGTCCCGATGGTTTTACTGTTCGTTTTTATTTTCAGTGCAAGTCTTGTTTGATACCTCACCTCTCCTCTTTGATCTCTTCTTTTCTTACTGCTGGCGAATCTAAGGGCTCCTATACCCAGGCTATGTTATATTTACTTCCCAAAAAAGATTAAGACCATTCCCTCTGTAAGAACTATCGACCCATCTCCTTAATTAATACTGATTGTAAAATATATGCCAAAATGTTAGCTTCTCGTCTTTCTACTTTTGTCCCAGATCTCATTAATGTATACGCTTCCAAAATGACAACTCCTCTTGCAGTTATTACTCTTGACGCTGAGAAAGCTTTTGATAGGGTTAATTGGGACTTTAAGTTTGGGGCCCTTCGTGCATGGATTTAGCCCTTATATCATTAAACTCATACAATTATTATATTCCTCCCCTTCCACGTCCATTTGGGTCAATGGTTCTCAGTCGTCTTATTTTCCTTTACACAGGGGTACTCGACAAGGTTGCCCCTTGTCTCCCCTTCTTTTTATTTTAGCATTAGAACCCCTCCTTGAGAAGATTCACCTTTCTACCTCTTATACCGGCTTTGTTTATAAATCATTAGACATCAAATTCACAGCTTATGCTGATAATATTTTAATTTATATGTCCAATCCTGCTACTTCTCTACCAGCGCTTTTTTCTTTACTCGCTGAATATTCTTCTGTCTCCGGTTACAAGTTAAATATAGATAAATCTGAAGTATTACCACTAAATAAGTTCTGTCTTCCTCACATGTTTCAAGGCTCCGGCTTTGCTTGGAGCTCTACTAGTATTAAATGTTTAGGTATCTTATATTTCTCGTACATTAAAGATTCTATTAAGATTAATCTTAAAGATATTCTCTCCAAGCTTGATACTCTAATAGAGAGATGGTCCCCTTTATTCCTATCGTGGTGGGGTCGGTTGGCGACGGTTAAAATGATGCTTCTCCCTATAATCAATTTTTACCTTTCTATGTTACCTATTTCTCTCCCGGCTTATTTTTTCACTCAGATCAATCGTGTTCTCACTCGTTTCCTTTGGAATAACCGCAAACCCAGGTTATCCCTCTACCGCCTTCAACAGCCAAAGCATTTAGGTGGTGTAAATTTTCCTAACATTGTTCGCTTTCATTCTTCTTTCACTTTAAAACAAATCTGGCCTTTTCTCTCTGATTCGCCTCCCCTTTTTCCTACTGCCTGGAGCGCTTTAGAGCAAGCCCAATTATCGCCTTTCCCTTTTTCTGCTGCTATTCATTTATCTCAACCCCCTAAACGTTTTCTCTCCCCCATCTTCAAGCTTTCTAAGGCACTCTCTCTTTCATTGTTTCGTTCTACATTTTCTCAGGCGCACTTGCACTCCCTTACCCCGTTATGGTATAATTCTTCCCTAAAGATTAATAACAAGGCCCTCTTCTGGAATGAATGGATTGATAAGGGCATTCTGTATCTTGATGATCTCTGTGTCGATGGTTCGGTATTGGATTTACCCACTCTTTGCACCACATCTCATATTTCTAACACTCATTCTTCTCAATTTTCTGACCTTACCATAGCTTTAACTACTCTCTCCTCATTTCATACCACCTTATCTGATGTTGTCCCAACTGACTCCACTCCTTTAGTTTTCACTTCCCCACTCAAAGCGGCTGCCATTTATAAGATCCTTTCCCGACCTATTACTGATCGCCCCAAATCCAAACCTGAACTTGCATGGAAGAAGGATCTAGCACAAGATTTTTCCTTTCCTATTTGCGAGTCTGTCTGGTCTAAAATCCACACAGTTTCTCATTCAGCTAGCACCACTCAGACCTTTTTTTCTTTTATAATAGACTTTTTTTTACCCCACATGACCTTTTTAAGTTCAAGGTCCTAGAATCTAGACGTTGTTGGTCTTGTTCTCACCCTGATGGCACCTTGTTTCATATGTTTTTTCAATGTCCCTTGGTAGTTTCTCTTTGGCAGCATATATGGTGCAAGCTGAACGAGATTCTCAACTCAAATCATACTTTTGATATTGTTCATATTTTTCTAGGTGATTCTTCTCCTATTTGGAGTGTTTTGCGCAATGTTCGCAGCTTTATAGATTTGTTTATAGCTATTTCTTTGCAGATTGTCACGTCTAACTGGAAAGACACTTCAAACATCTCTTCTACTGCCTGGTGGAATTTATTATGTCATCATCACAGACTTGATTGTGCATACGCTACAACTACTTCCCTGTTAATCAAAAGAGATTTGTTATGGTTACCCTTAACTGATTTTCTTTCCAGACGCTTACCCTAATATGCCTTTTCTCCCTTTTTCTACTTTTCCTCCCTTCTTTCTATCCTCCTACTTTCTTTCCCCCTTCTTCTCGCCTTTCTTTCACTCCTTTTTTCCTTTTCTTTCTTTCCCCTTTCTCTCTCTTTTTCCTTCTCCAAAAATTTCAAAAATGCTTTTTCCCTTAGTATATTGCTTATATTCCACTTCTGGGGTTTTTGCTCCTTCTATGTTTTACTTTCGTATTATATAATGACATTTCCCTTTATTGATTGTGATTTTGTAATGATGTTTTACTTGGTTTATCTTGCTCAATAAAGCTTTCTAAACTCAAATAAAAGATGTACACATTTTATTTAATTCGAAAATATTAGCATATTGCTGACTTAATGTCAAATTTTGAGCCTTTATTTTATTTGATGGTATTAACCACTGAAGTGTCAGCTTCAATGATTGTTTGATCTCAGGCAAAGTGATTTTATGGCATTGTTCTACCAATTTAATCAAGACCAAACTGACATCCAATATGTTTAAATATTTTAAATATTTGTCTTCAGAGAAAGTGAAAATATTCCTCGAAGAAACAATCTGTTTAAACACCTTTCTAAAAATGTAGTAGTCAGAAAGGAATCATTCATTGGAACCGTGCTATATCTAACATGAACATGTCAAAAGTTGTTGATTTTTAATTCCATAAAGTCCACACAAATATTAAATCTGAAATCTGAGTGGATATTTCCTCCTTGTTGACAATTCTTTAAAATCAGCTGGTAGTTCCCAGCATCTGTTTCCATTCCTGACATACTAGTCTAAAACCTTTAAAAACATGTGTTTGAAAACAATGACGTGGCTAAATTAACCCCAAAACTGTAAGTGGCATCATTCCACTTTCATTTGCAAATATGTTTTCAATAGCAATTCAATTATAGAGAGGGTCTGGAATTATTTGATGCAATTCTGGTATGTAAGGATGAATTGGTAGCAGGACTGAGTAACTGGATAACTTTATGTTCTCAGTGTTGTATAAAAGTAGTGCTTGAAAGCATAAATCACCAACAGTAGTTATCAGGTCGTACTGGAATGAGACAAAGCCAAAGGTTCAGGTAAGCATGATGGAGCATTGGCCGGATGCAGGGACCAGGTTTAGACCACTGAGAATTTTACCTTATCTCTTTTATGCGGGTGCTGCACCTTGCAGAGGTATTTCTAAATAGCAATGTGGGGTACTTTTTCATGCTGTGTTGTGCTGTCTCCGCTCCGATGATGAGCTACAAAGGCTGCAAGGTCCACATCGAGTTGGTTTGTGCTGTGTCAGTTTTGACGAGAAGCTGTGAGGTATGCAATGCGAGTTGTGTCAAAATCGCTTGCAGGCTGCAATGGCAGTTCTGAGGCGTGTTTAATGGACCTTCTTAAGCGGGTGGCACAATACGTTCTGCATGCCCACTACTATTTGCATTTAATTTACAGGCCCTGGGTTAACAGTATACATTTTACTAGGGTCCTACAAGCAAATTAAATATGCCAACCAGATGTAAGCCAAGTTTGTATGTTTTAGGGAGTGAGCATCAGCACTGTAGCACTGGTGTGTTAAAGTGTACAAGTACTAAAAGTCAAGAAAAACAGATTCAGAAAACAGGAGGAATGGAGGCAAAAGCTTGAAGATTACCCTGCTGAGATGGACAAAGTCCAAAAGCCCAGCACACTCTGGGCTAACCCGGAGTGAACTGCAATGGAAAAGATAAAAAAAGGTACAGGGTGAAAGGCCTGTGAAGGAACAATACCTTAAGAGGACAAGTTATGCAATGTGAAGCATCGATAGGTGTTAATACATGCTTTTGCTAATCCACCTATGCTTCCCTAGAACCCTCTCACCTCAATCCTGAAGCTCTATAAACTGCTGAGCTGTGATCCGTCACTCCAAGTCACCATGTAATGTAAATTGCATTTATATAGCGCGTAGTTCACCCGAAGGTCTCAGAGCGCTAGCATAGACATCAGACAGAAAGCATAGGTCAGAGAGTTTAGAAAAGCCAGGTTTTAAGGTCTTTACAAAATCTGAGATGGTTAGATTGTGCCCTAATAGATAGGCGCAAGGTGTTCCAGGTTTCAAAGCTGTTTTACTGAAAGACCTATCACCTTTTCTCACAGTGCAAACTTTGGGAACCTTTAAAAGCTGCTTGCAGGAAGATCTAAGAGCCCTTGTCCATGGATGGTTTTGTGTACTAAGCAGCACAGTTTGCATTGGATGCGTTTCTTAATGGGAAGCCAGTGCAAGGTACTAAGGGAAGAATCTGATGGGGTACGGGGAGGAAGGTCAAATACCAATCTGGCAGCAGTGTTCTTCAATACCTGCAGTTTTGCCAGAAGGTTTTCATTCATGGAAGTTAATCGGGCATTTCCATAATCAATGAGACTTATGATAAGGCCCTGGACTAGGGGCATACGAGACAAGAGGGGGAATTGAAAATTTTCTTCAGACTGCGCATCAGGCCAAAGCTAGTCTGCACTACTTTATTGATATGTTCAGTCATAGATAGCCTATTGTCGACAATCACCCCCAGATTCCTGACCGAGGACCTGGGGAGAGGACACGGCCCGAGTGTGATTGGCAACCAATCGTCAGTCCAGAACTTGTCTGCTGTTCCGAAAAGCACAATCTCCGTTTTGCTGGTATTTAGTTTAAAAAATTGTTGGTCATCCAGCTGTCGATTGCAACCATACAATTTTGGAATCTTAATTTGGTTTCCGCAGGACCAGGGCCAATGGTGATCAGCAGCTGAGTATTATCAGCATAAGATACAGTGTCAAAGCTCTGGGCTCTGATCACCTTCACCAAGGGGGAGACATATAGATTGAAAAGCGTTGGGCTCAATATCGAGCCCTGGGGAACACCTTTATCATTTTCCTGATGGATGGAGGAGTACATTCCGACTTGAACCTTTGAGTGCCTTTTGGACAGATAACTTTTAATCCAAAGTAAAGCTGAGCCTTCAACACCAATCTCTGCAAGCCTCTCCAAGAGAATGTTATGCGAGATGGTGTCGAAGGTAGCACACAAGTTGAGCAGGACCAGTCTGGCTGATTGTCCTGTGTCAAGGGTCATCCTGACATTGTCTACTATTTCAAGCAGGGCGGTCTTGGTGCTATGGAACGCCCTAAAGCCGGATTGGGAGGAGTCTAAAAATGTGTTCTCCTCTAAGTACAAGCCTAGTTGTTTATTGATCAAAGATTCCATAACCTTGCCAAATAAGGGCAGGAGAGAGATAGGCCAATAATTAGAAAGCAGTTTAGGGTCGGCCGAAGGTTTCTTTAGAACAGGTCTGATAGTGGCCTCCTTCCAGTGCATGGGGACCAAAGAATGGGCTAACGAAAGATTAAGGATCTTTGTGAGGTCAGAGATTAAAGCGGGTGCAATTTTCGCCAGGATCTGAGATGAGGGAGGGTCGCCCGGGGATCCTGATTTGATGTTGCAAAGGGTGGATTCTACATCTGCTTCTAAAAAGGGAATACATTTCTTAAGGGCTATATCTGGAAGAATATGGTTTGTGGTGGCTTTATTAGATAGGGAAGCAAGCTGTTTAGACAAAGTGGGTTGGGGGAAGAGTTTATGTATAACATCGATTTTTTTTATGAAAATAAGAAGAAACAGAGTTAACCCAATCTTGGGCTAAGGTAGGAGTGGGCTGACAGGTGGGGGGATTTGTAAATTCTTTCACGATTTTCTATAGCTCTTTATGGGAATTGGCTACCTGAGTTATTCTGACCTCGAGATGGGCTTTTTTGCCGTGGCGATTTCTTTCATATATACTCTATGCAAAGTTATATATTGTTGCCTGTCAAGAAGGGCTTTGGTTTGCCGCCATTTTCTTTCTGCTGCCCTGACAGCTCATTTTATTTTTTGCAGACATGGAGTAAACCACCGGGAAATTTTTGTCGGGGAACTAGAGGCTTTTAGTGGCGCAATTATATCTAAGGTCGAGGAGATAGCGCGTTCAAGGTCAATAGCTGCTATATGTGAATCATTGGAATTGGTTATATGGGGGGGGAGTGAAATGAGTAATAAAAGAGTCCAGATTGATCTTATTCCAGGGTCTACTCATTTTTGTTTGGTTACTGATCAGGGGTTTTATAGGAAGGTCTGTGATGTAAAATTTAATAACATGATGATCGGCCCATGGGACTGGAAGTATTTCACCAATTTCTGCCATTGGGGAGTTTGAGCATAACAGACCTAATGTATGTCCCGCAATATGAGTGGGGTCCATGCTTAGTACTTTCAGTCCTAGGGAGTTAATACTTGAAAGGAGGTCACTAGTGTGGGAGTCTAGGGTTTGTTCAGCGTGGTAATTAAAGTCCCCTAATATGAGGAAATTGCCCGGAGCCAAGGAATGTGGGGCAAGTGCTTCCACTAGTTTATTTACAAAATGGGTTTTGACACCAGGAGGACTGTAAATGAGGGCAACCTTCCACCACTCCTAATGACTGGTCGTTATGGTGGTGATGCACATTTCACCTCAGTTTTCTAAGTAAGAGTCCCTGACATGAAATTTCATATGGGATTTATAAATAATTGCAGTCCCCCCCCCCTCTTTTGCCTGATCGGTTGAATCTATATAACTTATAATCATGTGGCACAGCTATGGAGATATCAGCCATAGAAGACTCATGGAGCCATGTTTCTGTGACAAAAAGTAGATCCGGTTTATCAGCGTGTTTATAGAGGGACCGGGCGTTGCAGTATAGACAGGTAAGCTTTGTGGGGGGTGGGGAATGGGTTCATGTTTGTTGTGCTTGATGACACTGGGAGCCATGAAGCCCTCGCAGGTGCGAGTGTTAGATTGTAGAGGTGGGAGTTTTTCCCCAGACCAGTAATGGGACACATTTAAGGAACAAAGCTTCTTACTGGTATACTAAATGCTGGCTATGAGTTGTCAGTAGACCAAAGAAGCAGTTTAAAACAGCTAAAAAAGACCAGGGTACCTGGCGTCTGGCGTCGGACAGGTGCGGACGGGCGCAGACGGGCTTGCCTTCGGCGCGCCGCTTCGCGTGTCCACTCGCCGCACTTGCTGATAAGCAGCAAGTGGGCGGGACCGTGGCAGGGTTCCTACAACGTGTGGAACGCTAACCCTCTGAGGGAGGAAGTAGGTAGTTCCTGACAGGATACTGGTATTATGCCCCTCCGCTCAATCGGCACACGCCATGGCGGACCAGGGGCACACCAAAGCAAGGTAAATGCTGGCAAATCACAATATTTTAAAAAACAGAAGTGCAAAGTGCAAATTTCAAATTTAAAAACACAGGGCGTAGTTTCCCCGACCTGACTGTCGTGATGAAGGTCTAATTAGTGCTGCGCGCATGAAATGTTCTGGCCAAGATGTTGCCCTTCATAACTCTATTGCCACTGCTGAGTCAATCTAGTGACTACATGCTGCTTGTTTCTAAAATGCCAAATAATATGCCTAAGCAAGTATTTCACCATTGCTGACTTTTCCTTTTATAAATTTCAACATAACTGTTGTTCTAAGACCTTTCTATGTCAGTGAGCCATTCTGTTTACTTTCTCTCCCAGAGGGCATGTCAGTGTGTGACTTTCATATTGTTTCAAAAATACAAATTGACACAAATATATTATCAAAAATATTATACTGTCAAGAATATTGGGGTACATAAGAATGCAGGTAAGAATTGTGGGGCACATGCATCAAGGTATTTAGGAATCGCAAACGGTGCGAATCGGTAAAATCGGCCGTTTGCGATTCCTAAATACCTTTTTAGTATGCATCATGCATTTTGGGAAAAATCGCTATTTTTAGCGAATTTCAAAAATGTGATTGCTCTTAAGGAATCGCAAATTTGCGATTCCTTAAAAGCAATGCATGATTATTTTTAAAATTGCGAACTCGTGGTAATTTGCGAAAAAGGTTTAAAATGCTCAAATTAGCATTTAAAACACTCTCATGTTACAGACACACATGTCCTTAGGACATGTGTGTGTGAAACATCCATTTAAAAATACATTTCAGGGGTGCAGGGGGGAGTCCTTTGGACCCCCCTGCACCCATGGAATGCATTAACATTTTGCGAATTCCAATTTGCGAATTCGCAATTCCCATTGATTCCTATGGGCCTTTGGCCCATAGGAATCAATGGGAAGGTTTTCCTTAATTGCGATTCGCAAAATGTGAATCGCAATTAAGGAAAATTAAGAATTCGCAAAAATATTTGCGAATTAATCATGCATTGCCGTTTGCGATTCCTTAATTTTCGCAATTTAGGAATCGCAAACGGGTGCAATGATGCATGTGCCCCAAAGTTTTTAAGTTTTTTATATAGTTTTTTATATAGTTTTTAGTATAATTGTAGACTATTTATGTTGTAATTGTTCATAAATAGTTAATGGCCCATTTAAATCCAGTCCCGAGTGCATGTGCTCTGACACCTAAAACATGGTAAAATGGACTAATTCCTAATTCCTAATTGGCATATTTAACTTCTCAGCAATGTCATAGTATATGCTGTACAATCGACACCAATATAATGTAAGTGTTTAATGTTGTATGTGGACTGGAGCACATTTTGTGGCATCACAAGGCTGAAAAAGGAAACATGGCTTTAGGCCTACCTGTGTAGTCTGTCGTCTGCAGCTTTTAAACTTGCTGACCAACTGCTCAAAGTAACCATTTTTGATAGGAAAGAACAATACTTTCAAATATTAAATAATTCAACCTTCTGTTAGGACACAAGGTAGGCTGCCAGGTATTTAAAATTGGTAAATGTAGAAATGTAATTTTGGCATGAAACTACAGTGACTAGCTCCAAAAAGATATTTCCACTGTTAAGGCCTGTAGTTCTTATATGAAAAAACTGGTGTTCAGACTATAACCATAACCCTGCTATCTATGGTTTGGGACAAGTTAATGGAATATTTCAAACACTACTTTTAATATTTATTATAAATCACATTCAAAGTTGAAGTCAGATTTTTCAAATTAATATTGAAGTCAGATTTTTCAATTAAGTAATACATTTGGATTTTTAAACAACTTTTAAAAAGTTACCCTTTACCTGCCTGATCCTTCAGTAGGCTTATTGGCATTAGACTGAAAACAAATGGCCCTGCCAGTGCTTCACTCTCAACGCAAGAACAATGCCTTAAGCATTTTCACATGGAGATATAGGTTTTGAGGTATGTGATGGATGTCAGCTCCGGGAGGGCAGATGGGGAGGGTCCAGAAACGTCATTAGCTTTAAGGGATAAGGTTGTGGAAAGTCTATTTATAAATAGGTGTAAAGGTACATATGTAAAAAATAAGTGTTTAATTTCATTGGCCCTCGTTCGCCACCTTGGCTTCAGCCCAGTGGAAAGGGGAGCTTGCACCAAAGCAAGTTTGATGTAGCTCAAAAGGAGGGGACTACTCATTTCCATAAACACACCTCTGAGTTGACCACAAGCCAACTTCATCAGCAGAAAGATTCCGCCTAGTTGGATTTGCCTCAGAATAGTATGGTTGTAAATCTTCATTGAGTTAATTTTAAACCATAAAAGAACATGACCTGAATGAACAAACATCATATATTTTTTTTTTAAGTCAATAGCACTTTATTTCGATTAGTAAAAATCATAAAAGCGATCACACAGTTATATTACACACAAAAAATATTAAAAACATTAAAATATAGTCATGAGTGATACACAGTATTATACATGTAACATATAAAAAAGACATAGAATCAGGTATTGGTAATGGGCTCATCCAAAAGTTAAAATTCTCAAAATTCATTAGCAGAGGGGTATAATCAGTTCATTGACAAAGGGATATAATCAGTTCTCCAGTTGCCTAAGTGCCACTCTCTTATTCTTGTTACGAACAGCAGCCACCAGGAAGCTGGCAACCCCAAACATCACCTTCGGGGTGCTTAACATTTGTAAAAACATCAGTGCTGGTTTGACCTGGGTGAATCCCGCTTCTCTTAGTATTGGCACTAGGTGTTGCTTCCTGATATCCGAGAAATGCTGACAAAACATAATAAAGTGCAAAAGGCTTTGGGGAGAGACACTGTCACAACTACAGGGAGGTGTAAGGTCCGGTTTCCCCCACACACATGAAATACCCAGAGTATATTGAACAATACTTAATCTGAATTGTAATTAGGAGATGTCGGTGATGTGGAATAGATACAATTCTGAGGTATGGTTCTATATGTGGAGTCGTTTTTAAAACATAATTAGATCTAACAAGGGGTTTATACATTTCCACATGTTCCCGCTCTTGCTCTACCATCCTCATGAAGTTCGTTTTTATCCAATTCAAATAGTTTTTTTGCAACAAATGCGGGGAATGAAAAAGCTCTGGGCGTCCCAGTTTAGCAAAGACATCTCTAATGTAACATAGCCAGGGTATTTTGTGTGCTTTATCAAGTGCCATTACATCTTTTAAGATAGCATGGTTCAGTGAAATCTCCTTGTTAGTCCAAGTTTTAACCCAACACGTTATGTGGGCTAAACGAATAGGATCGGAAATATAGCTCAGTCCCAACTCAGTGTGAATTGTATACACAGGCGTTGATTGGGGAACAGCTAACAGGGTCCGTAAAAACGTATTCTCTATCTTTTGCAGTTTTTCCTGTTGCAAATATCCCCATAATGAGGCCCCGTACAGTGCTATACATAGGCATTTAGATTTATAAATGGTTAAAAGTGCCTCCATAGGCCTGGATCCTAACCGCTTTGCAAAGTCCATTAAAGCAGAGGATGATCTAGCGACCGCTAAGAATTTCGCATTAATTTGAGGGGCCCAGCTTCCCTTTAAATCAAAGATTACGCCAAGGTACGTAAATACACATCATATAAAAAAACATCATAGACACAAGAAAAAACGTATATGTTACACATAAAATAATAAGATCAGCAAATAAAACCCCAATAGATATTGCTCCCCCAAATGTATATAAATAAAAATGTAAATGTTCGTTTGTTCAAAATCACAAATTTCTGAAAGTTTTTCACCGATTGCTTTGAAATTTTGACACAACGTTGGATTCGAATACACACATGTTTTTATATATGCAACATTGGATTCCAATACGCGTATGTCGAATACGCGCGTGTTTTTAATCAAAAGCCCGAACAGACATATAAAAATGTCAATGTTTGTTTGTTCAAAATCCTAAATCTCTGAAAGTTCTTCAAGGATTTCTTTAAAATTTTGATACAACGTTGGATTCGAATACGTGCATGTCCAATACACATGTGTTTTTAATCGAAAGGCCGAACAGACCCTATCGATTTGGTTGCTGCGCAACAACTACAAGGGACGCATAGAGACAATAGTCTACATATATTAGGTTGGACAGTTGGTGTCAGGATGGCAGACAGCAAAGTGGGTGGAGGGAGCAGGGAGGAGTTAGTTCACTTTGCAACATTAGCGCGTGTTTATACATACTCAACGTTGGATTCGAATGCACGCATGTAAAATACGCTCATGTTTTTAACCGAAAGGCCGAACAGACCCTATAGATTTGCTTACTGCGCAACAACTACAAGGGACGCATAGAGACAATAGTCACAAAAACATATTGTGTACCCACAAGCATTGTGAAATTGAACATATTAGAAACGTTAAAAA